>NC_139349.1:5809001-5943441 GCF_055883805.1 Amblyomma maculatum
GTAGGAAAGGACAGGAAAAGATATGGAGTCTACGCTTCGAGGGTACATTATGCTCACTACTACACCAGCGCCTGCTTTGGGAAATGAACTGCATTTTTTTTTTATAGGGCACGCTCAAGCTCCCGTACTGCATCAGGCATAGCAGCGTCCTTTTTTTTCTTTCTACGTCAAGGTCAAGGCTGGTAACGCTCGGCAACAGCAGTTAGAACATACTGCACCACTCAGGTTAAACCCTTGAAGTATAATAGACAAGGCCCAAATGCCGAATTCGCTAAGAATACGCAGGCGGGTGCAACCCCTTCATGCAAGACTCGAAAAATGTGCCTATACAGAGAAAGCATATATATAGGTGGTGGTAGTTTAATGTCTTATCTGTTCTTTGTGCGTATGTGCTCGCGAGTGTGTGAAGAAATGAAAAAATAAGGGAGAAAAAAAAAGGCATGGAAATAGACAAGCGTGGAGTGTTTGCTGAAAAGTTTTTTTCCTTCACAACGGTGAAAAATGACTTGAGTAAATAACTGCCTTGGTGACCGGAGATTTGTCAAGCTGCTGCTGTGCAGCTTTTTTTCCCGTCCCACTTTTCGCCTGTATCCTTTCGTTGGTGAAAATAAAATGTGTGTGAAAAAAAATTACAAGGGTTCAACGCTGCTGAACCAAATATTGAGCTAAAGCATTAGCTGCGGGTGACCGAGCATTCTTCTTCTCTTTTTCTTCTTCCTCAGCTCACATATAAAGCCCCCCGCTTTAACTAAGCCGTATGAACGTGCCTTAGTGGCCTATAGGGGTAACGTGAATGCCAGGGTCCTAACAGGCTAATTCTGACATAACCGTCCCATGTGAAACGAGAGACCCAAGTTGTCAGCTCCTGCCAGCCCACAGCCTAGTGTCACGTGGGGTGTGACGTCATAGCGTCACGTGGGTAAGACGTGGCTACCACCGCGCTACGCTGAAGGCTCGAAACCAAGGGTAGTATTGCTTTCGCAATAAAAAAAAAAAGAAAAACAAAGCAACTAAGAGTCGTTAAGTAGGAAGCAAGCTGCTGGGGAGGCACTTTGCTCTAGTATGATGCCGATCTTTTACTTACACGAAATAGGACAAAAAACACAACTAAATAAACAATTGGTTCATCGTTTTTTGTTTTTTTTTTCACGCCTCGATAAACCAGCTCTAAACAACGACATTTGCTCGACAGCAACACTCGGGCGCAACACCGTAATGCAAGAGGAAAACCTTTTCAAAAACTTCAAGAGTGGAAGAGAAGTGATACAAAGAACTGAGAAGATACATCTGCGATATGCTTTGAAGCGTGCCGCCAAAAAGGCGACGGTCTTGCTAGTGAAAAAAAGAAAAAAAAAAGAAAGAAAAGAAAAGATCGCCTCGAGGTGTGGTTTTCTGACAAGAGTGACTAGATCACTTTGACGGAATGCGTAGCGAAAGCCGTAGTTAAATGCTCCATGTTTCGACGACCGCAGTTCATTTGAGCTTAGGGTTTCGCCGGGCGCTTTTCAAGCGCAGTTCAAACCATGGGAGAACAGCGTCTGCGCCTCACAACAGTCAGCCGAAAAGGGCGCTCCAAATTTTTATCAGTCCAGCAGAGAATTATTTTGCGCAGCAGGGCCCTCGTTCAGAGACTCGCGAGTCTAATGCACGCATTCAAGAATACCAAGTCATCTATCTCTGACTTGAAGTCTCGTGCCAAGTAATATGAGTTCAACAAATGTGAATTTTGAGTGCTCTGAAAAAAAGTTCGACGCTCTCAGCTCAGCTAACTAATATGGTAACTCGGAAAGCTGATTTGGCCTACTCGGTGTATTTCGGTACGTTGTGGTTCGGCGATGATTAAGCTCTGCTGAAGTTACGCGCCATCCATGCGTCATCCATTTTAGGAGGGAAATGAACAACAGTCGGCGAGTCGTTAGTTAGAACACGCGCCAATGGTAACAAGCTCAGATGCACTAGTCAGCTCGGGGTCTGAGCTCACGCGTAGCGCGTCATAATTAAGAGAACCGAGTGCATGACGACAAAATAGCCACACGCTGATCGCAGTGGTACGCATGCGACAACCCTTCAGGTTAGACACGTTAACGCGAACGTCGACGCGATGAGATAGAAACTGTAATTGAAATTTGAAAAGTAAAGAAGAGCGGTTAAAACAATGGGGTTAAAACAAAAGCCAAACTAATAAGCTGTTTACAGCGCAGACACTCGGAAATTCAGCCATAAAAATAAACACAAAAACGACAACAGACATACAAAGGAAAAAGCAACAGAAGTGAGTGAAGTCCCTAATAACACAAGCATAATACTGCTTCCTAACTGCAGCCCCAGAACAGCCTCGAATGCTGCCTTCCATGTGGCGAGTATCTACTAGGCTCGTCGGTGACTGCTGGGTTTGGCTTTAATTAACGTGTAAAAAAATACGTGGCCGCTAACTTTACGTTACTGAAATCGTTTACCGTCTAAACGACCGTTCTTTAAAAAAAGAGAAAAACAACCATAAAGAGCGCCGAGAAGAAGAGAAAGCCGGGAACAGGGTATGTTACGAAGAGGCAGGACACGAGGAACGAAGAAAGCTGAACTCTTGGATGAATACAGCTGCAGCTGATTTACTCTGTTTTCACGCAGCCAGGCTGCTGAACGTATAGAAAAAGAAAAGGAGGAAATGCTTTTAAGCGCAGCAGGTGTTAGCTGCTAAACAGCCACTAGACGTACCCGAAGGAAGGAAAAAGAGACGCTGTCAAGACACGATGGCAGTGCAAACACGCCACCGTAGTGCTACCAAGCACCGCTCGTTGCTAATGGCCAACAGCCGTGTCTCATGCACCTGCTGCCCCCCCCCCTCCCCCTCCTCCCCTTTCTTGGGCCACTCTGCAGGGCGGAGCGAAGCGCTCGATGCGCAGAGAGAGGCACCCCACAGAGAAGGTAAAGAGGAAGCGGCACTAAATGAAGGCTTGCGCTGCGCCCACAACGCGAGTGAGAAGTGCGGAAAGGACGCGATAGTCTTGGGACCAGAAAAGCTGTCTGCCAGGGCTTGCGAAAAGCAATTAATCGATGTGATAACCCGCCCCTCCTCCTCTATTTTGCTAGGTGTGAGGTGTCGGTGCACACAGAGAAAAAAACGACGCCAAACATGAGCAGGCTGATTTGCCCCCCAAATGCTTTCTGGCTCATTCGATCAACACTGGCTCTCGGTATTAAGCAAAACGGGTGTTCTTTTGCAATTTCTGGTTTTCGCTCGAACTAAACGAAAGGAAACCTGGGGGAGAAGTATCCTTTTTCGATGCATTCTGCACTAAAATACAGAAAGAAAAAAAAAAAATCAGAAAATGCGACCGCAATTTCCGCGGGTAGCTACAGAAAATCCAAATATCTGGGCGCTAAGTTAAGCTTATTAAGTATAAGCATTTATATCCAAACACTCTCTCGAAGCCTCACGGACGGAAATAATATGCGCACGCCGAAGAATAACCATCATTTCAACCGATAACGCCCTCGGAGAGCGCAAAATGAGTCACGGAAGAAAAGGACTTAGCCTGCAACGTACAATCCAGTAGACCTTAATGTCTATTTAATGTCTAATCCTATTTCGAATACGTCGAAGGAAAGACACATGTACACGAATTGCTAGTGGCATCACGGCTAGTGCTCCACTCTCATAATCTCGTACCAATTCCCATGTGAACCACGACCTTTACGAGCTCTTACGAGAGAGAGAGAGAGAGCTCTTAAATGAAATGCAAATAATTCAGGTGTCATAGCTGAACTATATTAAAAATGCGGTGCCTGAATATACGATATAACTAAATGCAGGAGATTTCTTAAAAAGATGGCGAATGCACAGCGGATACATATCAAAGTGAGCGCAAGGAAGGTTTTCTTTTAGAAGTTTCTAAACTTCTCGAAGGTCGGACAAACGGGAAAATAAGAGGTTAAGCGCAGAGAGGTGCAGCACATGACAGGGTGCACAATTCAGCTTTGCTTGCACTACTGCGAGAGACTCCGTTTTAGTCCCCGTCTGTAACATGGGCCGATCGATCTAATAGAATAAGCCAATTAATTCTACCGAGCTAGCGTTGTCACAATGTGCACTGCTCGCTTCACCGGAACTACTTATAAACGTGGCGTTCAGTCAAAGCCGATGTATATAAACAGATTCTAATGCCGAATACGTCTATGGCTGAAGCGCAGAGTTTAGGTGCATAACTGCACAGGGAGGGGATGTCAATGACTCCGGAGCCGATCCCTTCCTTGAAAAGTGTAGTTGTATCTAATGGTGCATGATGGATATTGAAATATATATATATATATATATATATATATATATATATATATATATATATATATATATATATATATATATATATTCCCGAAGTCTAGGCGCTTGAAGCTGTCGCGGGCAGGTTTGTCTACCTTATTCGTCACCCACAATGCCGATGTGCGTTTGCATCAGCTGCAATCCTTCACAGACGAAGTGGGACATATATCCAATACCAAGGGGGATTTTCGGGCAATTCGTTTTATCCAATCAAGCTTGAGAGGTCCTTAACGGGCCTTGGTGGACCATAACAACGCACTCCGTGATCGTTGCCGTCAGCCGAGGTCCCTTACGACATGTCGTAGATACATGCGCGTGAGAGCGTGTGCGTGCCCGCGCTGTACGCTGAAGGGCAAAATCAACGGGAGACGAGAGACCGAATCTGAGCACCATGTCGCCGACGGAAGCGCAGTCACTCAACGCACATGCCAAAGTCCCGATTATGAGAACGAGCGGATATGGCTGACACGCGCAAGCTCCTGCGAGCTCGTAGTAAATGCGGCAGCCGTCAGGCCGATGGCCATCTCGCATAATTACGAGCGCAGTTACGGAGAAGCGCCAGTCAGACGTATTAAGAGCGCAGAACGCATTGCATTTTCCGCGAAGACCGGTCGTCCGGCCTGATGAGGCCACGGTGCGTCAGAATACTGCGCAGGGCGAGAAACCCATCGGGACAAGTAGAAGGGAGAGGACAGTGCTCGCCGCTCTTTCCGCCCATGACGCGAATCGTCAGACCAGAGGCCACCCAGATGTCCAAAAGCCGAGCTCATCATACCAACGCACTGAGGCAAACGAGATGACTGATGCGAGGACGGAGAAGCACGACTCTCTAGTAAGGAAAATCGAAGAAATTAAAATTTTGAAGCTTTTATTTTTGTAGAGTGCATATTTTGGCAGCGTAAAATTAAAGACAGGACTAAAGGAGAAAGACAAGGGACAAACGCTGTCCCTTGTCTTTCTCCTTTAGTCCTGTCTTTAATTTTACGCTGCCAAAATATGCACTCTACTTATCAAGACCAACTAGCCCGTCTTTCTACGTTAATTTATTTTTGTGACAGCTATAACAAACCTTCGTGTGTAGTACGAACGGATGTTCAGAAATCGTACTAAGTAATCAAACTGGAGAGATGAGACGACAAAGAAAGAGGCAGAAACAGAGAGAGAAGCCAAAATAAAAAACAACGACAGCAGGAAAATCCAGTTATTTCGCGCATGAGCAGCGGTTAGGGTATCTTTCCTTTCCCATCACTGGTTCAAAAGAACGAGCTCACTTTCGCTAAAGGGCCAGCTTCAAAGCTACGCCGAAATGAGGTTTCGAGAAAATCAGGGTACGAGCCCCATTTCCCATTACAAAAGGCGAGGAGGCAGAAAAGCACAGAACCAATCTAGGAGCAGGGAAGGCTCCCCAATCCAGCGGGAAAAGACCCATCTCTTGCGGTGGGAGTCTAATTAGGAGCAAGGAAGATAGAGAAACACAGATGGGCTGGAGTGGGATGCGAATTCGAAAATTCTCGTACAAACATACATTAAGAAAAGCGAAACATAAGGAGGGGAAATATGCCGCTTCTCGAGAGAAAAGCACCGCTGAGCCAAATTAGACTGCCCGAAAAGCGGAAGAAGGTTTAGGTTGGTAACGGAAAGCGAAGAGGGTAGCCGCAGGTACGGGAACAGCATCGGCGTAAAGAGACACAGTGCAATGAGGCCTGCCTATAATAAGACTCGGGAGAATAAGAATCGGCTAATAGCGAAATAGAGTTGGAAGTCGAACGAGTAAGCTAGTAATGCTAACTAGATGTATAGGAAGGCTTAAGCCAGTTCCCGATGGGCGCCCTGAGAACGATAACGTCCTTTCGTTATAAACATTGCCTCCCCGGAAGCAACTTTATTTTATTGCATTCCAGGACTTAAAATCGCTGTATTCAAATGAAAGTCAGCAATGACATCTTTCACACATAACGTCTTACTTTACAAACTGCATTATTAATTAGAAGAAGCAGCTGTGAGAAGGGGAGGAAATAAGGATAGGTATCCGTGTAGTGCTTGAATATTTACACATCTGACTTGAGATCAGAAGAAAGAAATGATTCGACTCATTAATGCGGTAAGATCGACAAATTCAAATGACGAAGACAACGCTGAGCAAACTACAAATTCATTTTAATTACTGAGCCAACAACAAGAACAACAACAAAGAATCCGTTGCGACGTGAGTACAGGAGACCGAGGGTGTGGTACTAGGTTGTTATTCCTAACAGCCAGTAGAATGATCTGAAAACTGTCGTTATTTTTAACGGGTGCGATTCCCACACAACCATCTTGTAGCCAAGAAACGCAGCGGGCACCCCGGGAGCGGAAATGCGGCACGGAAGTCGGCTTTGAAACAAGGGAATGAGGGGAACAAACGACCCATGAAAACAACACATTTCGTGTTTTCCCGATGGGGGGATCCAATCACGGACGCACGCGCCGCGGCTTGATCGGGTGGCAATAAAAGCGGATACGATGCGAGCCTGGCGGCTGCTCGTGTTTACTCTGTGCAGAGAGGCACCGCTGTATTCGCCATATACCGAGTCACGCTCGAAATGAGAGATTTCAGCGCTAGCGGCTGGTACGAAGTAGCAGCTGGGCCGCAACGCACTGCTGACAGCTAGAGAATTAGGCGAGTGAATTTGTAAAGGAGCAAGTCGGCGGTCAATGTTGAGAATGCTAACCCTAGTTAAACCCTACTACGAGCCTAAACCTGGTTTAAACGAGCGAAAGCACCGCCACATCGTTTGCGAGCTGACTCTGAGACGCGCCCTGGCTAAATCTAGATTGCGTCGCTGCCGCCCTGAGCAGCCAGTTTAAAGGCACGCAAATGTTGTTATTAATGCTCGCGCACTAATAACGGGAAACGCTGTCCAACCCTGCCCACTTGCGGAATGTGCTCACGAATTTGGAGTTTTGTGCTGAATGGTGTGTGTAGTGTGTTGCGCTGGTACTTGAATACTGGAAAAGGATTAGATGAGGATTAGTCCTCCTTTTAGAGTCACCCTTGCCCCATTTCAATGCTGTGCTCCTTTCCGTGCGTCTGTGAGATTGTGAAAGAAAAAGTAACGTCTTCTGCAGCTACTGGAGAGAAATGAACGAAAATGCGTTTTATTTCTTACCTAGTCAGTCATCGGCGCGTCTGAATGGGCGGCTGAACGCAGCATTACCAGGGTGGAGGAACGCCGCATGATTTTTACGGGGCAAAGGTATACGCGGCAAAGGTTCAAGTGCGGTGATGAGGAAAGGCGCTCGACCATTTCAGAGATCAGGCGGAAAAATAGCTGGTGGTGTTCAACCTACAGTGTGGAGAAGACCCAGGTCGACTGCTGTCGACCGGCTGGCTTAGAGAACGGCGGATTGCACGTGAACATGCAGTCTCAGTCAGACGATATAGGCAGCGCGCCTCGATACACCCGTCTTGTTTTGGGCAGTCGAAATACCAATCTAGCTCCCTCCGACTCTCTCACAGCGAACTTCGAAAAAAAGAAAAAGAAAAAAGAACAGGACTAATAATATTCAGCAGCCAAGCTGACCGGCTTCGTCCGACCACTGCACAGGCGTGCAACAGAAACGTGAGGCGCCGATGCGACATAAAGCGGAGAACAGACGTTTTTCAACAGATGCTTCGAAGTATATTGCAGGTTCGATGCAATCTTCCAGAAACGTTTTGATGCGGGTAGTGCCAGGAAGGATCTGGGGGTTGCAAGCATTGCTGGATTAAAATGGCGCCATTTTTCGCGCCCTCCGCTTCGTCACCGACGAGCGCAATCAGCGGTGCGTAGTGTGGCAGCGTAACAGCACCCCAGGAGAGACAAAAGGGGAAGAATAAATGAGATACGTTCAAAGAAAAGGGGAGGCTGCTGCGCACGAAAGCGAGGAACAAAAGCTCCTTGCCGGCCACCAACGCTGTCTTGGCGGCAGGAGAACAATGGCAGCAGCCACAGCGGGAGAGCAGCGATCCCGACGGGCGCCGATAGCAACGAGGCGACAACGAGAAACAACAACCACAGGCCACCGCTGCAACAACAGCCGCCTACGCGAGGCGGTCACGAAGAAGTCCGAAGAAGTTCTCTCACACCAAGAGTGGCTCCTTTGCGCACTCTACCTTTCTGGTGTCTCTTTAGCCGGTTACCTTTCTTTCTCCCAAGCCGCAGGCAAGGTTGGGGATCCAAGAAAAGAGCCGTCTTCCTCTGGCCCTTCAGGACGCCTTTAGGGCAATCGAAAAGTTCCAGACCCGCAGAAAGAGAGGGAAGTGCCCAGCGTTTGGAAAGTGTGGTGAACTTTAGCATCCTTTGAAATTACACAGTTTTAGTGCACGATTGTCAGTGTCATGATCTACTGATTGTGTCGCAAAATGCATTCAGGTGTAATCTGAACGCGTGCCAAAAGAAAGGAATACAAGTGTGATGAATTCTATTCTGCACTGATTACACATGACATTTGTGAAGGAGAGCAATGGGAGAGTCGCCCTATTATGCACTGCATGGACGCTACAGCGACAGCCACATGTTCCTCTTGATGTTCCGAAGAAATCAAAATTATTATATATCACACTTACCTACTACACCCTGATCATGGATTTCTTGTTAAGTCGGTCAAAACAAGGGTCACTTATACCCTTCTGAAAGTTGCATCATGACATCAATGCTAGCAACTTAATGTTATATTGCAGCTGCATGCTCAACGAACACTCAAAACCGAGCTCACAACACATGTCCTTTTCTTATCTTCTTTTTAACCTCGCAAAAGATACACTCA
Source organism: Amblyomma maculatum (assembly GCF_055883805.1). Taxonomy (NCBI): domain Eukaryota; kingdom Metazoa; phylum Arthropoda; class Arachnida; order Ixodida; family Ixodidae; genus Amblyomma; species Amblyomma maculatum. Next base: position 5,818,105 of record NC_139349.1, read on the forward strand.
AGAAATACTTTGGTTTGGGCTAGTTGGTTTGATTCTGAGGAATGCACGAAATGGGAGTGCTCCTTTTTTGTCCTTCTCCCTTTCGCGCCGTACTCAGAACCAACCTCTAAAGATACGCAACCACCCTACCTGTGTAATTTGCCAACTAACAAGGGACCAGACAAACTACATCTTTCTGAGCAGTCCTCTGGTTCTCAAAAAAAAAAAAAAAGAATATTGGGGGCTCCGCCTTTAAGGCTATGACGCGAAATTTTTAATGGTTTCCGTCTACGGACCCTCATTCGTGTACATGCACTCTGCTACTCAATCACTAACATCACATCTAAGTTCGAGCTTCTATTACCTCTCATACATTTATCAGCAAAGTGAATATTTTATCCTCCCCTCGTGGGCCCCATACCTATACCTCTCCACACTGAAGTGAATATTTCACGCACGCACAAGAAACGATTCGTAATGAAATTCCATCACTCATGCACATCAAAAAGTGTAGAGAACCGAGCGAGTGACCAGTAATTCCTGTTCTTGGGTCAACCGACACGTCGATTCGCCTATTTTTACCCTGCAAGGGCTCCTCTGAAAGAAATGACTTGGTTTGGTCTAAACTGTCGGTGGAAAGAATCGAGACTATTTCCTGACGGGGAAGGGCATACGCGCGCGTCTGGATACATTCCCAAGTTATGCTACCCCTGAAGTGGCGCAATTACCGGCCACTCGCAGCGTGAGGGACAGCAACGGCAGCCGCTTTACTCCGTTTACCGATCAGTGCAAACGAGGACGTTTTATTCTCTTCTCTGAATATTGTCGTTATATATTTTTTCTCAGCGTCAGACAAGCGCACGTGTGGTAAAGGACGGCTGCGCTTAGCGAGGAAAAACTTCGGAGACGTTAGTTTGCGCTGATTCCCGTTTCGTCGACGGAAGCCATGACAGCAGGCACTTCTCGTAGACTAACGCCTTCCATGCCTCCCACTCGAGACAGCACTTTATGACAGCATATGACCTTTCAACACTGCATTTCGTTCTGATGGGAGTCTGGAGCGCATGAAATTGCGCACGCTATCCTCCTAAATGGGAAGTGTTCAACGGACGTTCAATCCAGCGGTGACATCCTTCGTTGGAATGAGTCGTGCGCTTCTGAAAATCTCGCGAAAACCACAAAGCGCTTAAATGAAGGTGGCGTGCATCACTAGGGTACCGAGATCTAACCACAAAAATACCCCCATCGCTGTTATGTATCGTTTTCTTTTTACTTCTTGTGCTCATTGATAGTTACGTTTGCGTGTGTATAATAAGCCTGAAAACGTTTGATACATGTCCTTTAGCGTGTCCACTGATGTATGTATGTAATGTATGTATGTATGTATGTATGTATGTATGTATGTATGTATGTATGTATGTATGTATGTATGTATGTATGTATGTATGTATGTATGTATGTATGTGTGTGTGTGTGTGTGTGTGTGTGTGTGTGTGTGTGTGTGTGTGTGTGTGTGTGTGTGTGTGTGTGTGTGTGTGTGTGTGTGTGTGTGTGTGTGTGTATGTATGTATGTATGTATGTATGTATGTATGTATGTATGTATGTATGTATGTATGTATGTATGTATGTATGTATGTATGTATGTATGTATGTATGTACGGGCCTAAACTAGCTTCAGCTATTGGCTCAACATTTTTTGCAATTTGTACATTTTATTGAAGTAAAATGATTGATTGATTTTGAAAAAAAAAAAAAAGACGAAGCACAGGCGTCATACTCCGATTCTGCGAGTAAAGTGCGTGCATCGACATCAATTTTCCGTGCGGATCACGGAGGCCACGCTTGAGTGATATTCGCTCGAAAAAATGTTGCAAACCGTCCCCGCGAGTACGAGAGCGGAATCCGCTGGTGGGAAGATTTTAAAGTTTAGTTTCATGACTGAAGAATTCTTTTGATGTACGTAAACAGAGCTAGGAAGAGCCAGGAAACGAATTTTTATTGAGAAGAATTCTCGGGATTGAGTTTTGTTCAGTGTTATTCGCCGCAAACAAGTATAACCCTACACAGCTTGGTCGCAAGAACAACATATGCCCTACCTTATAAGGTAGGACAACAGCCACCTACAGGGAACAGGAAGGTTACGTACCTGCAAGAGAAAAAAAATACCGCGTTAGCAACTCAAAAGACGAGTGAAGCAAGCAAAAAAGCAGCAATTAAATATTAACTGAGTAACATTCCAAGCAAAGCACTGCCGTACGACACCAAAGAATGACTGTTGGTCGAACAAGGTATCACTGGAAAGAGTCTTCACCTGTCTCATAAGCAGCAGGCAGCATCCATGCGATATTGTTGGCCGCGCATTAAACGTGGTGGTCATCGCGGTGAGGAAAACAAACAAATAAACAAAAAACCACGGAGGGAGCTCGGAAAGAAGAAGCGTTGCCATGTTACGAAAGCCAAAGGACGCCGTTTTAACGCAGGAATGCATTCACCGGTTCCATTCTTACCCCTGTTTGCCCGAACACCTTTCACCGTCCACACACACCGCGCGGCAACGCATAGACCTGAGCGGTAATCGAACCCATGCCACCTATCTAGGGAGCAGTGTCGATAGTGGCAGCGCAGAGAGGACGTTGGCTGAGGCCGCTTACGCCAGCGCTAAAAGACGCTGAGAGCGAGCGAAGAGAGAGAGAGAGAGAGAGAGAGAGAGAGAGAGAGAGAGAGAGAGAGAGAGAGAGAGAGAGAGAGAGAGAGGATGAGGAGGAAAGTGCAAGGGACTTGTATATATTCGAATGGACGAGACTGAAGGAAAGGTGCACGTTCAAGCAACCGTCGTGGCCAAAGCGCCACGACGAGGTAACAGTAGCTCCCAAAACTGTTCACTGCTTTCGGAGGACCATTCGCGACCACATCACTGCTGCTGCTGGAGAGGCGCAGCGTCACTCCGCGGCGCACGTCCCACGTGACCACATTGGTCACGTGGGACGAGCGCCGCTGAGTGACTCTGATTACTGGGCGTCGCTCTGTGCGCAACGCGGGCTTACGACTCTTGAAATGCGCGAGAAATGGCGAAATTTCTCAAGGCACAGCACCTAGGGTATAACAGCATCAATTATGCATCGAAACGGTAAAATGGAATGAATCACGGCTTCTTCACAAGGCTCCCAGTGAACGTGCGAATTCTGTACCTGTTTTGTAACGCTCCTAACAATGCGCCTTGGAATCAGAATGCGAAAGCAGCGATCATATTAGCTATCGGTGCAAGCTTACACGCGTGCGCTGATGCAACGGGGCCGAGTTTCGAGAGGAAAACGGAGGCTGTGCTTGCGCCGTCCGAGAGGCGCATTTTTTCAAGCGCTGGCATTGAGACCAAGAACAGAATAAGAGGCGAGAGAAAGAGAGCAGGCCGCATCAATAACTATAGGAGAACATTCTGCTAGATTGCGCGACAGCTCTCCATCGCTATGGAAGCAAAGTGCGCGAAGATAAAATGAATATGCAATCTTAGCATGAAACGAGGAGCTAGATTTCGGTACAGCACGTAAGCTTATTTACAATGCAGACAGTAAAGCAGCAAATCCAATAAGACAGCGAATAAACGGAGATAGGTAGGTGCTTTGACCAAGTGACTGGAAGCGCCACTAAAAACCGCGCGCTCGTGGGAAGACCGCGCAACTGCCGCAGCGTCGAAAGATCGGATTTGGATTACGTCTCTAGGCGGAGACTGGTGTCTTGGGAACTTGCGCAATATGCTTTTGAGCAAGAGCGCAGTCAAGTGAGACTTGCATAACCGACCGAGCGTCTGCAACTGGCAAATGACGTTCAAAAGGAACGACGAAAGAAATCAGATTATATGATGGCTGGAGCGACGAATCGCTTAAAGAAATATGAAGTGATCTACAAACAAAAAAAAAAGAGAAAGGGTATGCGCAACTCGTGCTTCTTTGCGCGGAGCAAATGAAGGACAAAGCCGACAATCACGGTAGCCGAAAAGAATGTTCAAAGGGCCCCGGATACTTACACTGAATGCAGCGCGCTCCACTACGCCAGCGGATTGCCAATCTATACCACGTCGAACAAAAGCTGGCGCAAAAAAACAAACAAAAAAAAAACATAAATAACGGTGCGGCTTAGCTCGGCCAAGACAGGATATGCAAGCTAAAGCCTTGTTATGGTTAGTTACGCTGTGTTGCTAAGCCTGGTTAGACTCATCATATATATATATATATATATATATATATATATATATATATATATATATATATATATATATATATATATATATATATATATATATATGTGTGTGTGTGTGTGTGTGTGTGTGTTACCTAGTTTAAAAAGAGGAAGCTCGATTAAGCTTGGCCAGACACGATTTGCAGTGTCCATGGTTGCCTGCGAACGTCGCGGAAACGCAGCAGCAGCATTGGTTTCAACGCGCAAATCCTCCATTACTGTCTCTGAACCTCAATGATATCACAGCCGGGTCTAGGCGACGCGAAGGTGTCGACATATTGAAGGGGGCAGCAGTGGCGATGAAGGGAACGGGTAGGCAGGCGACTCGAAGGGTGTGTGGCATTGTGGCAGGCAATGTTTGTGGAGATGTGTACAGGTAGGAACAAAGTCATACAGGTGTGTGAAGCAGCAGTAGGTGTGCGAAGAAACGGGCGGTGCCGTCTCCTCACGCCACACCTGAGGTTAAATTGGCTCGACAACGCTAGTAAAGCTTTCCCTTCATATCGCATCGAGTGCTGCACGCAGCCTACTTTGTAAAGGTCAGGGCTGCCTCATCTAGTAAACCGTACTGCAGCTTGGAATCAAGAACGCAAGACTCACGTAATTTTCCCGTCCACCAGAAAATCTGGCGTCGTCATCACCCGTGAGAAATCTCGAATATGCATCTGGCTAGGGCACGTGGTGCGCGCACGACAAGCTGGCCAATTGCGCTTGGCCCCTCCAAGGCGACGACCAGTCGTCGACACCCGGATGCATCGAAGAGCCGGACCTCGGTTGACAAAGGAAACAGCGCTGCCCGAGAACGGCCGGCCTCAAGACGGAAACGACGGTAGACGTCTCGCCGATGCACGAACGCCTAGTTTTAAGAATGAGACGCAGGTGACATCGATGGAAGTCGCTAAGAAACGCCTCACTTCCCGGGATCGCCAACGAGGTGAAGTTGCCAAAAGACCTACTCGACGACGGGCCAGCAGGAAGTTGGAAGAGGCAGTTCGACTGCACTCCATTGAGCCAATGACCTTGAGCCAGGAGCCCCGCGTGAAACATAGGCCTGGCCCAATGATACGGCTGGGCGAGGACGTTTGCGGCGAAACGATAGGCTGCAATACCGTACAGCACCGGGCGTCTTCTGCGGGAAAGAGAGGACGGATACGTGTGATCCGGCTGGCTGGGAGAAGTTCGAGTCCCGTCTTGGAGAGGAGCAAAACATTCCGAGGACACTTTGGCGACTAAAGTGATGAAAGGCGAAAGCCTGAGTGCTGCATTCTGCTACGCGACTGTTGCGCATGTAGCGATGAATGCTGCTACGAGTGAAGCGAGCGACTACTCTTTCACATTCTGCGAGTGCATTTATTCAGCGAATTCTGCTTGGCAGCGACGAGATCGCGCTCCTTGTATCTTTGCAGTTGTTCTATGTTTACTGCTGTGTGGTTGATTTTACCAGGTGCGCGACATTAATTATTATTTGCGCAACAAACACTAATTATAATAAATATTAATTAATCAGTAATTAGTAATTACTTAGTAAGTAGTAAAACGCTGTATTAATTATTATTTAGTTATTTACAATACTGCCACTAATTAGTAACAATTATGCAATTAGTCATTAATTAGCAATGAATAAGTATAATTATTTACTTAATTAGTCATTACATAGTAATTGATCATTGATTGCCATATGACCATATAAAGCACGCATTCGCGCATACTGTTGTGGTGCTCTGTGATTGGTCGAGACCTCCATGACGTCATCCCGTCCCGACCAATCAGAGTTGCCGCAAAAGCGGTACATTTTTGCTGACGACAACGATGAGGCAATAAAGTCTCTCGCCTTAAAAACGGTAGTGAAGTGGCTCTTTTGAGCCGTTGAGGGCGAAGGTAGCGTTGTATCAAAAACCGACGGGCACCCCTGCCTGCTAAGACATAAGAGCCTTGGACCTGGTTCGGGCCCTGACAAACAGAACCCGATTCTGCATCTATGATGAAAACGACGTCGCATCTCCGACCTGCAGTCTCTCCGACTCCCAGAAGCTCAGCCACCGCCCGTGATCACGAGACAGCGCCAACACTACCAAGAGGATGAGCGGACTGTCTGCCCCTCTTCAGGCAACCACGTTAGTAGAATAAATGCTTTTAATTAAACGGCCAGTTGTGGATGTTGATTCATACCTTCCTCACCTCAACACGAACCCGAGTTTGGCAATGTAATCGGGTGCAATTTGTGACCCCAGATTAGGGACGCCACACTGTGACATTACAAAAACACGTGACGTGCCCATGCTGGCAGGAGCCCTTTACAGAGGGCGAGATGGGCATCGAACCCGGGACTCTTGGATGCCGAGTCAGACGCTCTACCCATATAATCCACACGGGCACATCGTATTGCTTGGTAAAGCCAGACTTTATTCTAGAGTGACATTTCACATAATATGGTGGCTTATGACAGCACGTCGAAGAGCGAAATAAAGACACAAAGCAAACGCTCCGCGATTAATCGAGTAGCTAAATGCATGTACGCGACAGAGGTTCAACAAGGACAGCCGCAGACGGGAATTGTTAACGGTGTCACGTCATGACCTGACAGGCGAGGTTTACGTGTCCTCCAAATTATACTTAATCAAAATCGCGGAAGTTGCGCGACACCTCACATAAGCAGTCAAATTAGACAAACTATGGACAAAGTATTTTATTCTTAATAAAACTGAGAGAAAATGACAGAGAGGCTACATTGTTGCCATACGGCTGAGAAAATGACGAGCCTAAGAAGCGCGGTACAAACTTGCACGAAAAATCCCCAGAAGCCAAGCCAGAGAAAATCGAAATGCGAGACAAGAAAGGAGAAGACCGAAAAACTCTGGCGCTGCGAATTTCTCCACTGATGCAGTGCAGCCAGAGGCGGACGCCGTGATGCGACCGGCAAGTACGGAACAACGGCGAACGCCGTTCGAATGCAGAAGCCCAATCACACGAGCAGCACAACGCCGAATATTTCGCAGTCAGCTGACGCTTCACGAAAAACGGTTGTTCCGTGCATATAATCGAAGAAGCACCAGAGGACAACACACAAGAAAGCCCTAAAATAGAACAAGGAAAGTTACGCAATTGCCTCCAGCGTCCCTGCTTGCGCTCGTTTTTGGATGGGATCGGTGGAGTGCGGATACAAAGGCATCGGCGACAGTGCGTGGAATGGGTTGGGCAGTAAACGTGGCGTGGCAGTAAAACCGGAAGACGGCACGGCGAACAAAAGGGGACGCGAATGATGTGCGCTGGAGTGCAGAGAGAGAGAGAGAGAGAAAGCGGGGAGTAAAAGTCACGACAAGAAAAAAAGAACACGTACTTTCATTCACATAGCAACCAATTGGAGCAAAGCCGCCTCTGGCAAATCCTGACTTCTGCCACGACTGAATACTCGCCGTAAAAATTCTTACAGGTTCCAACACGCGAGCGAAAGAGGAAAAAAAAAAAAAGAAAGAGCGAATGATGCGACGGATAACGTCTGATCGCTGCCGACCGAATAATGCTTGAGTGTGTGAGGGGAGATTTTTCTTCGAACAATGGTAGCGTAAGGCTTCCCAAGAAAATAACAACTGATCATCAAACGGAAGACGTCAGTTTTATTTCTCAGCGCAAATCGGAAAACGGTGAAGAATCTGGGAAGCCCCTGCCTCTGACCAAGAATAAAAAAAAAAAAAAAATTCATCGGAGCCAATTCGAACCCATCGATTTCTCGCGGGAAGGGAGTGCGGAACCTCGCTCCGCGTGTGTAACTGCAATACACTCTCTCGGCATTGTCTGTCGCCGTCTTCACGAACATCCACCTGTGCGCTGCGGATGCGAACACACAGGCTATCGCGATGTCCTCTTCAGGTGCGTTAAGGGATCCAAATGTTCATAGTGAGCTGTCACTAAGGCCACCAGTTTCGCATAGCATTATCTGAGACACAACCTTGGAACGCTAGCCCATGCAGGAACCGAAGGCGAAATGAAACATGACGTGATTGCGCACATCATGCCGGCTCAGGTAAACTGGCATTTTTCCTACCCTCTATGCTATCGAAAGTGGGCAGAATTTCGTTTCGTTTTTTGTTTGGTTTGTGTGGTTTAACGTGCCAAAGTGATTCAGGTTATCAGGGATGGCGTCAGCTCCAGAAATTTCCACCACATGATGAACCGACGTTGCTCTGTTTTTCGCCTGAATCGAAACACGACCGCCAATGGTCAAACCAACGATGTAGAGCTCAGTGCCATAACTGAGCCACCGTTGCGGAGCTAAGGGCATTTAATTTGCAATAATAACAATCTTCACTCTCTCTCTCTCGGCAGCGAGTGAGCACTTGTTTATGCTATCTATCAAGCGTTCTCGCTAGCCATCAAATCCTTGATGGGAGGCGCGTGCGCGGAATTATTCGTGTGCGGTAGAGTCACGCATGTGTCCATGCGATAGCCTATCACGCTACGTCCGAACCGACTAGGAACAACACTTTGAGACGGAATATATATAGCTCTCTACCCAGGGGGCTTAATTGCGAGAATGTATACAGCCCTGAACACCTAGGAAAGAAAATATCGAAAATAAAAACAAATAACGAAAATATGAAACCAACCCTTCGTGCCACCAGCACACTGCTTATATTGCTCAAACAACGACGTACGACCCAACTCTTCCGGAATCACCCCGTCTCAACACGCCTCCCCCTCCCCTTCCACCCTCTACAATTTTCCCTCCTCCCTCTCGCCTCGATTACGACTGAGCTCACGCGGAAATGCCTGAAAATCCCACCTCGGTTACTTGCTCTCATCCTCTCGCACTCTTTGTCGAAGAAAAGATTCGACCCCTCGGAACAAGGAGAGACGAAACGGCCGAGACGATTCTGTCAATACTTCATAACCTGTCAAGTTTTAATAAGCAGCTTTTAAATTCGTTATCCGGTCCCACTGCTATCAACTTTATTGCATGCTCGCTGTCTTTGCGAACATGACCCTCTGCAACTAATACTTCTCGTGCCCCCGTCGGTGTTATTTATTTAGCGAGACATATGATGGGAAATTGGTCATGTGCTGAGTTAACCAACCTAAATCTCTATTCTACAAGGCAAATAAGAACGCAGCCTCGGGGGCCACAAAGAGCAGACGATTGCAGCGAGAAATTACCGCAATCTAACCTTGGGCCTGACAAACGGTTCTGCCCGACACAATGAACACGACTCCGGCGCAATAAGTTGCGGAAGCTGGAGGTGGCGATAGCCAACCGAGTGCATAACTGCCTTCGCACACTAGGCGAGTTGTGATTGGCCAGCGCAGCGGCAACCTTGTCGCTGCTTGTCATGATTAGGCAGCGCGAGGGTGGCGATAAGCCGATAACGAATGGTCCTACAGCACGTACCCTTCCGTGAATTCAGCTCCCGATTCGCCGTCTCCACTCAGACGGCAATGCGAGGCTGTAGCGAAATAGTTGCACGCTTTCCTAGATTTAAGGATAAACAAAACGAGGCAGTGCAATTTGGTAGATCAGTAATCCGATTAGTAAACCACCTGCGCGAAGCCCGCGAGAGATTCCCGCCGTTTCCGATGGTTCCCGAAGCTTCGTGTCAGTCATTTATTTATGTAAGCCACGAGAAAGGCTGGAGGAGAGAAGGAAACTATGTAATGGCAAAAACGGCGAAAACGGAACATGGCTAGACGTTCCGAACCAGCACCTGAAGCGCCACCAAGCATGAAAAGAATGAAGTGCGAAAATTCTGAACGATGACTGTGTAGACAGGGAGAACAAAGAAAACGAAAGGTAAAAAGACAGAATGAGAGAGTGAGGCAAAAAGGAAAGAAACTGAAAGCGTGAGCCGGACGTCAAGCCCGAGAACGATTAAATATGCTAATAAATGGAGCAGCAAGAAAGATTAGCCGTGAGTCATTCTTGTCTCCGCTCCCGGTGCACACAGCAGCCCCGCACCAAAAGTGATGATAAACGAAGATGGCAGAACGGGAGCAAAATGAAGGCAGTGTCAGTGAAAGAAATGGTTATTTCCAAGCAGTTCGTCACACTGGTATCCAACAAGGCTTTATTCTCTGTACACTGGCAAGCGTCCTAATGCTACGACCGACTCCTAAAAGTTCAGAGCTGCAGGAAATATAGGCGGATGTGTGATTGATACAAAAGAAACTGCGATGTAACCAGGCGTCGTAGCTAACAAAGAAAGCAGAAAGCTCGATGAAAGCGTTAGCGCGAACGCGTTCCCTACAGATGCCGGCTTCGAACAGGTCGGTAGGGGAAGAAATTAACTATGCAGGGTACATACAGGGATATAAAACATACTTTGAAACGAAGCAGTTTTTTATCCCATGCGGCTGTTATACACAACAGCAGCGACAAGAGTATAACAACGGAGGCGCCGGCGACATTGCGGAGAAGTGTCCCGCCTTTGTAAACATAGTGAATATTAATGAAGTCACCAGATTTATTGTACATGCCGACGGCACTAGTTTATTCTTTTCGGAACCTAGTTTGTATGCTCTGGAATCTAAAACTCAATACGCGCTCGCACGTTTACAAAATTGGAACAGTGAAGCCCACACTTAAATCTGTTTCTAAACGAAATAAGTTATATTCAGCTCTAAAAGAAAGCCCATGATTGTAAAATTTTAATCTCCGCAGCTGGCACCAGGGTAGAAAGTGTGTCGATTGCTAAACGTATGGTTATTTTTTTTTTCTGGAAGAACATTCATTCATTCATTCATTCATTCATTCATTCATTCATTCATTCATTCATTCATTCATTCATTCATTCATTCATTCATTCATTCATTCATTCAGTCTTTCCACTATTAAAATTTGCTACTTTATCGCCGTTTTATTTTTTAAAGGCTAGGATGCTGCTGTTTAGTCTAGCACACTACAGCTGCTACCAATCTAGCTAAAATCCACAAGCTGCAAAAACGTATACGATTGAGTCCTGGTTACAGTGTTCATACCAGGCCAACTTTCGAGAAACTGAGCCTCATACCACAATGCAATTTCAGGCGTCCCTAGTTGCCACGGTTATCAGCCTTATCACGGTTATCAACTGCCGCCACCCTCACTGGGGGTACGCGCAAGTACGTCACGCGTTGCTAGGCTGCGTAATGACGACGCGGCGGCAGCTACTATAGCAACCGCGCCTTTTGTACGTCATATACACGTTACGCATTTTTGGACGCGTAATTATACCCTTAATTATACTTTAATTATACTTCTTCTGAATAATTAACACCCTTTACACACTTTCTGATCACTTTTACTCGTTTATTCGGCTCTTCCATGTCCAAACACGTCCATTCCAGGTTTTATGACGTCACATGCGACGTCGATATAACTGTAATACTCCGACGTCCTCATAGGTCACATGGCCGGAAGTGAGGTACCATGTGACTCTCCTTGGACGTCGACATTGCCACTTTGGTTACCTTGACGTGATTGACTGTATTGGCTCTAACTATTTAACTAATTATTCCGCATGCAGCAAATTGGTTCCCCACCAAGATTTTTTTCATCCTCTAGCTAGTGCACCATTCGTTTTCTTATCACTCGTCTCATTCGAACGTAATCTTGCCAACTAGCTGCTGGTGACGAGACCATGAAAACATGCCCACTTAATGCTTACGCATTAGCAATGACCGTTATCTTAAGGAACATGAAAATCAAAAAGTACGTCACAGTGATTACATTAAATTGAAAGCAGAAAAATGATAGTTACCATTTCTCTATTTTTTTTTTTCATGTATAGATTATGTCAATATCTTGTTCTTTCTTAAGGAACCTCCAAATAGCAAAGTACGCCATAGTGCCTACATTACAACGAAAGCAGAAAAATGGCAATCACAATTTATTTTTAGGGTGCACATTATGTGAAAATATAGTTGTTCTTGGTTTATTTCCACTGACGTGCATAACCTTTTCTTTACTTCTTGCAACATGCACTCACTTATACTTCGGTTCTGCGTCGCTCTGTCGTCTATACGGGGTGCAGGCGTGGTCAAGCAACACTGTGAGCCATTTCCGGTTAGGTTGTCCAAGCCTTTGTGAAAACTACACGACGCAAGAAGGTTTTCTCAAAAGCAATGCAATTGGCCTCTTAAGAAACCCTGAAATTACTAAGAGCCGGATTTAGAAGACGATGAGGTTTTCTGTAACCTTCGAGAGATCTCAAACGCGGGTTGCAGCGGCCGCTTTTCGATGGAGGTGAAAAGCAAGGCACCCGTGTTGTGTGCGATGCCAGTTCATATTAAAAAAAACCCCGGGTGGTGGAAATTTCCGAAGGCCTTCTCTACAGCGTCTCTCATAGCCTGAGTCGCTATGGGACATTAAACCACATAAACCAACCAGCCAGATCTTGAGCGCTGACGATGGTAAAACAAGCCACACGGTATGGAGGAGCAAACCCGATGTGAAGAATACAAAAAAAAAAAAAAAAAAAAAGACTGGTATCGTTATGAGAGCGTCTGTGAGCAGTGAAAAGAAAAGTCTCTCAAACCTGAACTGTACCTGAACCAATCTGCGAGTCACCGTGAACGAAAACAAAACGCACGACTACTGAGGGGGCAAGATCTCAGGCCGAGTCTGCGAAAAAAAAAAAAAAAGTGAAAGAAGGAAATGACAGCGCGCATTGCATCAAAAACGAATTCGCAAAATGGGCACAGCTAAAAGCTCCGCGAAATGCTCTGAAAGCCGATGAAAGCCAGTCAGGAGAGGTAACAAAACTTCAGAGCTAACTCTGCCAAAGTTCAAAGAAGTGTTGGATATAACAGCCTCTTTTGAAGACGACAGCTTTGGGGCCGCTTCGTTCAAGCTGACTAGCCGTGGGCGAAAAAAAGAAACAGACGAGAAAACAACTAAACAGACCAAGCAGACAAAGGGGAAAGGAATAGCGCACTGCGCGATGACACTCAGCGTCGAAAGCAAACATCGGTGTTTTCAAACCGCCCTGTTCTTGAAAACTCGCGCGCCACCAAAATTGCGACAATTGGCTAAAGCTTGACGCCACCATGACTTTCGGCGACGACGACCTGCGGGCACCACTAATGCGATTACAGAGACCCAACCAGAGGAAAAAAAGTGAAAAGCCAACTTTAAAAAAGAAGCCACAGAACTTAAATAAACCTCAACACCACGCAAGTATACGATGCTAAGCGACCTCCAAGCTTTGCGATCTTATACACTTACCAAACAGTGTTTCCCGCTTTTTATTGGACGAGGCAGGAGTGATTACGAGTATCGGAAACATTACAGAGAACTAACCGGTCGCACACTGACGAAAATGCAATAGGCTTTTTACAGCAAAAGAAATCGCGAGAGAGCACAAAAAAATTGTTCTCCATCTCGAAGGATAGAGAAAGAGACAGGTACACACAAAACTAAAGAACACTGCATATAAAACGCTGCACCCTAGAGTACAGGCGACAACATGCAAATAACTTTCCTTGCAGGCGAGTTCTTGTACAAGCGAAAAACAACAAAAACGTTAGGCCAGGTACGCCTTCACAGGAAAGGAATAAACGCAGGGTCAACCGATTTGCAGTCGCGAATATAGTTCTAAGGAAGGACCAAAGCGGGAAGTCCAACACACCGATACTGGCTTCAAAAAGATGATGTTGGTTCCACATCACCTAGAGCATTTGTTAAAGTTAGGCCGCCATTTAACTATTTTAGGTGGCGAAAACAGCCAGTAAGAGGAAGCTAGAGCTGAAATTACAAGCCAGGCCCGGAATGGCGTAACTTGTTCTTGTGATGTTGTAAGACGCAGAAGGTTTACAGTAGCACAGACATAAAAAAAAAATGATAACTTACGTAGAAGGGCAGACGCCTACCAGAAGTATAATTTAACAGTAAACGATAGCAGAAAATGCGAAGAGAAAATTTCAAACCCAACGCAGTGTGATTTTTTTTTTATCCGCCTGTGCCCATGCGAAAGTGCTATCCCCCCCCCCCCCCCCATTTTTGTTTTTTGTTTAGCACCTGCAAGACCAGTGATACGCCAAGAGACAACAGCTTCACTCATTACAGGCACAGACCGTTTCTGAGCCCGGTTCATTGATCATGAGAGTTCGCGGCAAGCAATGAAACAAAGACGCACCTACGCAATAATGCTCTGACGCACGCACGCAGGCACGCAAGGAAACTCGGGAAGGAAAACCTAACTGGAAGCGCTGAACATGAGCACCGCTCTGAAACGAGACGAGGAGTTCTAATAAAAAAATTGACAGGCGTGAAGTTTTACGCACAGTAGCGGGCTACTCTTTTAATTAATACCCACACGCAGGCGAAAGTTCCACAGTTTCTCTCGACCAGTGCATCGTTAAGTATATAAGAATTTTCTCGCACGACAAAACCGAAAATAATTAAATACTAGAGGCAGCAAACTGCAACGCAGACTCAAGTTTCGACCTGATTACCGAAATTCTGGCACTGAGCAACGAACAGTGAAAAGTAGAAAGGACGACAGTGCCGGTCCGCTAGAGAGAGAGAGAGAGAGAGAGAGAGAGAGAGAGAGAGAGAGAGAGAGCTTAGGTCATCTACGCGGAAATGACAGGGTGAAGAGCTTCCGCTCCAGAGCCTCGCTGCATTTTTACTGCGGGTCCTTCATTAAGAGGGTTCGCACGGTGGCGGGACGAGAATTCTTTTTTTTTTTCTTCGTTAACTTGCTTCATTTCAGCGCCAGAGTACTACAATGTCCGCGAAGGTGAGGAACCGCTTTCACAGACGCCGTCGGCAAAGAGCGTTGGTAGTTATCCCAAAGTTCTCGGCATGAATTTCAAACTTGATCCCCTAAAATAGAGACCACATGGCGCTTTTTAGAACAACATGAGTTTGCATTTAGAAAGCAGATATACCATGACCGTCTGGGAGAGTAGTAGCATTTTCCAACAAGCAAAATGCTGCCACTGCACGGCATGCAACAATATGAAGTTGATAAGGAACCAGACGCCTCCTTCAATTATTTTTGCTGATCGCCAGAAAGGGCTTGTTAAAGGGTTTAGGTACCTAGTTATGGGCTACTTCGACGGTTCAAACTGCATCTTAGTACGTTCTTTGATGCACCATATTTTACAGGGATCACTAGTATGTGTAAGGCACCTCCAGCTCCACTCCAACTTTTGAGGAATTATTTTCACGGCCCTTGCCACACCCTTATTCTCGCCTCCCAAGAAAACTCTGTCCTGTAGCATGAATAAATAACAGGGACCAAAAAAAGAAAAATGTCCACGAAAGAGCCCAGATTGTCATCTGTTTCCTGGCATCAACTCCATAATGGTCATCGGTTTATTGCCGACGGCCGTACAGGCGGACAAGAGAACGCCAGCTGCGGCAACGCCCCGGTCATTGACGGCTCGCAGAGAGGCAGCTTTCACTGTTTACGAACGTAACAACTAAGAAAAGCCCTAAAACAATACAGAGTGCCCCTCAACCGAAGCGGCCAGCAAGTGGCAGGGCGTGGGTGTACAAGGCACGCCTAGAATTGAGAACACGAGGCTTCTCGCAAGCTTTAGGGGATGACGGAATGCGTGGATTCCAGTACTCGGGAAAGCTAGGTATCGGTGCGGGCAAAAGTAAACGAAGCACGCAGTTTTCTTGTAAAAATTTTTACGTGTTGAATAATTGAAACTGGCAGTTTTGGTATGTGCCAATCGGCAGTAGACCCCACTTGGACATATATTGTTTCATTATCTCTATTGCAGAAAGCGTGATTTTAATTTGAACGAAAAAGCCTGCTCCGTTTACTTATGCTCGCAGCAATTCCACTAGGCCTGAGCAAGAAACTCAGTCGCAGTCGTCCGCTTACGGGTTACATGGCCCCACGGTAGTGCAGCGATCAGAATCCTTCCTTGCTGCTACTCCGAGCTGTTTCCTCTTAAGGAAAAGCGCGGATACAGGGAGAGACTGCTGCGTGCGCATGTTCCCAGTCTGAATAATAATAATAATAATAATAATAATAATAATAATAATAATAATAATAATAATAATAATAATAATAATAATAATAATAATAATAATAATAATAATAATAATAATAATAATAATAATAATAATAATAATAATAATAATAATAATAATAATAATAATAATAATAATAATAATAATAATAATAATAATAATAATAATAATAATAATAATAATAATAATAATAATAATAATAATAATAATAATAATAATAATAATAATAATAATAATAATAATAATAATAATAATAATAATAATAATAATAATAATAATAATAATAATAATAATAATAATAATAATAATAATAATAATAATAATAATAATAATAATAATAATAATAATAATAATAATAATAATAATAATAATAATAATAATAATAATAATAATAATAATAATAATAATAATAATAATAATAATAATAATAATAATAATAATAATAATAATAATAATAATAATAATAATAATAATAATAATAATAATAATAATAATAATAATAATAATAATAATAATAATAATAATAATAATAATAATAATAATAATATAATAATAATAATAATAATAATAATAATAATAATAATAATAATAATAATAATTATTATTATTATTATTATTATTATTATTTTTAACGCAGTGTTGCACCACCTAGACAGACTCCAAACAGTTCAATCTGTTCGGGCACTCCAGGTCAGAGGCCATGAAAGCGATAAGAGAGCCCATCGTTGTCGCTTTAGGGTAAGCTGCACTACTACAGAGGCCAGAGAATACGTGTTATTTCGTACATTTTGGATGCATTATGAGAGCTGTTTTTGAGTCGAACAGAAGTCGTGGCCACACCTTCACCTAGCAGAGATAGGCAGTGTCTTTATTCAGCGAAGCCGTTCTGGCTGACATTAGATTCACACCGCAGCACAGAGTTCAGAACGGATATGAATCGTTCCCTCAGCTGTCACTGTAAAAGGAGAAGGTTGAGGGTGCCAGACCGAAATGCACTAATGAAGATAACTGCGGACGAGCCATGCAGCCGGCCTAAAAGACACGAAACAGTGAGTGCTTCGAGAAGGGACAAGCGCACGCCAATCCATTCTGAATGAGGTGCCGTTTTTCTCCGCTTAACTTCCGCGGAAGGTTAATCTACCGGCGATTGTCATAATGTTACATACAATACGTTCTTTGGGATGGCACAGGTCTTCCATAACGGTGCTATCGGTGCTCAAATAGCGAATAATTGTATTTAGATTACTCGACTGTGAAATACAAGGCTGTAGTGAAAGAATGCTGACTGAAATAGCAGAATTGGGAAAAAAGGGAGAAAGAGCGCACCTCCCGTCCTCGCTGTCACTCCCTTCCAGACACCAGGAGTGGCTCATTTGCGGCGTTTATACGCACCTCACCTTCTCCATTCGCGTTCTTCCGGTGTGGTGCGCGTTGAACTGCGATCACGTCACCGGTCTCTCGACTGGTCCCTCGACCGCTTCAATAACCGACAACAGAGCATCACAACCTTCAGCCAGGCGCAACACGCAGTACGTGTGCCGGCCTAATCCGTCCCATACTTGCTGCTACTGAACAGCGTGAGTGATTGCATGACTGCTCCCAGGATCACTTCAGCGTTCAGAGTATGCATCGACGGGTCGTAGATACTACGTGTACCTACCGCCGATGGTAGATACGGGCGATGGGCGCGAACTGCGCACGCAGGGGCCGCCAAGCAAATTCGTTACCGTACATGGAAACTATAAGGCAGTGGAACGCGCCTTTCGGTCTTTATTGGCCAGAGGAATGACCTAATAGGCAAGCAGCTTTCAGCAGGAATAAATTGCGTTAGGACAATATAATGTTTGTTAGCAAATTTATGTTTACTTGCTAATTTCATTCGAAGTTGACCGAAGAGCCCCTGCTTTAATGAAGTTTCCTCTTTACCCACTCTCGGGAGTCGTAAGGCTCCGTTTCTGCCTTGTTAAACTCCTGCGTCCTTTTCCCGCGGGCCAGTCTCAACGTAAACGGCTGCGGGTTGAAATTTTTTTCGGCAACCGTCATCCTTTTCTATAACGATTAAGTGGCGGGAAAATTGCTCCTTCCTGCTTCATTATTATCCTTTTGCTTGTTCGGACAAATCCCCATGTCACGTTCGCAGCGGGCACTGTTCGGCTTTGAATGCCGACAAGGAAACAATCAGACCGGCTCTTTCTCTTCGGGGAGAGATTCCTAACAAAGGTCGTCGCGCAGAATGAAAGCATTCAACCCTAATGACCCAGTAAGAATGAGTCCACATTCGCTATAGTCATTACGAAGACCTTAAAAGGAAAAAGAAAAAAACAAACAACAACCACATGGACGACACGAGCGGCGCACAAGATAGGCTTTCCCCTTCACGACGAGTGCACAGCGACGATGGCGGGCCAAAAGGTCGCCGCTCGTTAGGCGTGTTTATGTTGGTCGACAGCGCGGATGGACGTGGTCCGCTGAACACGGACAACTTTCGCGCAGAAAGCCACTTGCTCGGGGCGCGATTCTTTTTCCTTCTAGCGAAGCGAGGAACGGTCGAAACGAGCTGGCAAAAAGAGATTCCGCGAGTACGCTTAGCTCCCATGAAGAGAAGGTAATGCCCTAACGAATCACTCGCAAAATACGCAACAATAAAACAATATAGATAGATACGCATACTGGAGTTGAAAGTGAGTTACATGAAGGCGCCCAGAACAACATCCCATTCTGATATTATGAGGTCACACTGCCGATCTACAAGACGAATGCCTTGGAATGGCCGCTAGGTTTCTCACATAAAAGAAAACAATGGAAAAACGGGGAAAAAAAAATTCTAGGGGGCACTTTGAACCGCTACACTGAATCGCGCGGTGGTCCAAAGCCCTCCACTACGGCACCTCTTTTTCTCTGCTTTCACTCCCATGCTCGCGAAGTCGCGATAACATAAGCTACCAGCAAACATATAAAGACCCACTTTAACCGAGCCTTATGAACGTGCCTGCGTGGCCGAGGGATAACGTGAATGCAAGTGTCTTGGCTGATTATGATATTACCCTTCTATATGAGAGGGCGGCAGAGTTGGCAGCTCCTGCCAAACGTAAAGTCAGGAAGTCCTACGTCCAGTTAGTGCTCGGCCATGTCAGCTGCCAGCTACCGCCTCCCACGTAACGAAAGCTTTACGGACGAACACGATCTGCGAGCATGAGCTGTTAAAGGCTATTGCCTTAAAACTGTATATACCTTTAAATTGATAAATGTTAGTACGATAAAAATAACAAGCAATTGAGGAATACATCATGTGGTATGTGACTGATAAAAAAAAAAGCAAGCTTTTTTTGGACAAAGAAATAAATAAAAAACTACCTGATTTCGACATGACAGAGCACGAGCTTCGGCTCTAGAACAGTAAGGTGCGAATAATAGAAATACGGTATAATAGTAAAGTAATACAAATACTCAGAAGCTCCCCGTCGGGGTGGTGCAGTAGTAAGACGCCCGACTACTGTCCGTAGTTCACGGGTTCGAACCCGACCACGGCGGCTGCGTTTCGATGGAGGCGAAACGAAGTAGCGTCCGTGTGCTGTGCGATGTCAGCGCACGTTAAACATCCCCAGGTGGTCGAAATTACTCCGTAGCGCTCCACTACGGCTCCCCTTTCTCTCTTTCCCCTTTCACTCCCACCACACAGGCAGAACCAGATTCTCGAGAACCTATCCAGTTACACATTGACAACCATCCGATACCCCCGGTAGCCACGATAAGAGTTCTCGGAATGTTGATTCAGAATAATACGCAGAACACAGAAGCTATACGCCGGCTACGCGTCACGGCGCACCAGATAGGTGGGCTGGTGAGACGCATTGCCACACGTCGCAGGGGTATGAGAGAAGCTGACCTGTGCAGGATCATTCAAGCCTTCATGATAAGCAGAATCATGTACGCTTGCCCGTACTATCATCTGCGTCGTAGAGACGAAGATGCACTTAATAGCATAATTAGAACAGCATACAAAGCGGCCCTTGGCTTGCCTGTATACGCTAACTCAGGTCGACTACTGCAGTTGGGAATTTTTAACACGCTACCTGAACTAATTGAAGCCCATAAAACAGCACAAGTGACCCGCTTGTCACGCAGCCTTGCGGGACGCGTAATTCTCGACAAGCTCCACATACACGCCACTGAGGAGGTGTGCGCAACATCCCATTTATCGGCTTGACATTACTAGTAGACTAGTTGTTAAACCAATAGCCAAGAACATGCCACCAGGCAGACATGATGCCCGCAGGAAGACAAGGGCACAGACCCTTGAGAAACAGTACGAGGACGATCCACAAGCAGTGTACGTGGATGCAGCTCAACACATCAAAAACGGAGCATACGTGGCATGTATGGCCACTCGAAAGTCAACCTTTATTAAGGCCATAATATTTCATGCTAGCTCCATATGCGAGGCAGAGGAAGTAGCTATCGCACTGGCCATCGCGGATCCCCGCACCAAAACTATTTTAAGCGACTCAAAAAGCGCCGTTTAAAATTTCGCCAAAAATTCTGTAAGCGCACTCGCGGCGCGAATTCTGCGCAACCGATCTCTCAATCACAACATCAATCTCGCATGGGTTCTGGCTCACGCGGGTAACTCCGGAAACGAAGGGGTCGACCGTGTAGCCC
The DNA here is from genome assembly GCF_055883805.1 of Amblyomma maculatum. Classification (NCBI taxonomy): domain Eukaryota; kingdom Metazoa; phylum Arthropoda; class Arachnida; order Ixodida; family Ixodidae; genus Amblyomma; species Amblyomma maculatum. Next base: position 5,838,938 of record NC_139349.1, read on the forward strand.
AAGGCTTAAAACCGGGAGACGGGAGATCTATCGGGAACGGACGCGCCTGTCGAGGCGCCGCGCACATACGCGGAGATAACAAACTTTTACCGCGAGCTAAGATGCACGTACCCCGCCCCTCACCCCGACCTCGACCGGGCGCAAGCCACGACACTCAGACGCCTACAAACAAAGGCCATTCTTAGCCCCTACCGATTATCGCTAATTACGAACGGAGAATTCAACCCTGCATGCCGGCACTGCGGTGACGGGAAGCAGGCCCCTCAAGACCATATACTGTGGGAATGCGCCAGCAATCCCCCTCCAAAGACACTCTTGCCAGCTCCGTCAGCGGAGGAATGGGACAAGCTGTTGGCCAGCACAAGAAAAACTACTCAACTGGCCCTCGTCACGCGAGCTCAAGAGGTCGCTCCCGACTGGAGGCCACCACTCTGTGGCTCCCAAACTCCAATTAACCAATAAACGTTTCCACCACCACCACCCTAGACTCGCCTCAGCCCGAAATAATTCCTTTCATTTTGTGGCAATAAAAGTTTTTTACCACCCACCTTCATCCCTTCCCTTACAGCGCTGTTCAGGTGTCCACATAGCAAGTGTGACAGATACTGCGCCTTTCCTGTGAAACAATTTATTATTATTATCATTATTATTATTATAAAGAGAAAATTAGAAAGAAGCAATAGTTCAATCGCACAAATCGAATGGCCGAAAAAAGTATACACGGTCTTCTCCCGGGCAAACCGAGCTTTACAAGCGCAAGAAATCTTCCGCGCAATGACTTACCGACAACAAGGAGAAGACTAATAAAAAATGATCTCGCACGCCTCCAAAAGAGATCATTTACAAGTATACAACAAAGGACAAAAACGTTAGGCGAGGTGGAAAATGCGTTTTATGCAAGGTCATGTGAACTATAAAATGAAGGTGTTATGAAAGGACGGCCACCGAGTTATGTCCATTCGAACACTGCACCATATCGTGTTTCTGTTTGCCTTTTTTTTTTTTTCACTCAAATGTGCAGATATGCACATTTGCAGATATGCACTGGTGCAAAATATAATTTGAGCAGAAAAAGTGCGGAGCGATAAAAAGAGGTATACCGATCCTATTTCTCACGGCACGAAACGTACAGTCCCATTTCGTAACAGAACGTAATTAAATGCGCACATTCAATGCATGTGCACCATCATGAGACATGTTACCCGCTTAGAGTTTAGTGATGAAATATCACACAAAAGAATAACAACAATACTCATGTAACACCCACTTCAAGAGCCAATTACGGTAGCTACATTTGAACGACTTGGACTGTCAAACTTATCAAAAACTGCTCCCATTTTTCTGCGCAGAAGAGGAATTTTGACGGGCTCGTTCGAGGTTCCAGTATTCGGTGAGAACAAAAAAAGAAGAAGGCCTAACGTACATGAACGAAAGGTTCGGCTAAAAATGAAATTGCACTAGCATTGCCCTTCATAACAAGTGCGAGCAAACTCAGTCGACAAACACAATGAGGGTATCCATCGCGAGATTAGAGAAGGCCAGCGCCCGACTGGAATGAAGCGTAAGAAGTAAGCAAAGAAACAACTCCGAAAAGCCCTGAATCCAATGTAAACAGTAGCTAGCTGCCTCGCGCTAGCTACTGCCTCGCGCTAGCTGCCGTTCGTATTTCATAGCCCACAAGAACGTTAATTCTTCCAAACGTTCTTCGAGAGCCTAGCGCAAGTAGAGGATTTAAATTTTCCCACTCAGCAGATGGCTGGAGACTGCTACAGCGGCGAGAAATATATGTATCACGCACGTGTGTTTTCGCCGCGAAAAAAAAAAAAAAGGAAATAAAATACGAGCACGTGTTATCGAAGCACTGTGCAAGGAGTCGAGGATGCGCGCCCAAGAGCTAACTTTGCCATCACTGGTTAAGCACGCCGAGAATATATAGGCCATCTCTGCACGTGTGTGATGCCGCTCAAAAAGCGGGAAACTGCTTGCCTGAAGAAAGCTTATCTGAATGTAATCTACCAGAGTTATTGAACGCTCCACATTAGAAACAAAATCGTTCTGTAGCTCACACTAAGCGAAATCGTACCAAGAAACCTCTTGTGACCTTCATTGTTAAAACTATGGGCCTCGATAACAAATAATGGCGAATTTCGTGGCTACATATCTTCACGAAAGAGACCAGCGACACTTTGAATCTGCCTAAGCGTTCAGGTTAACTTAGTTTAAAAGAAATATAGTCAAGAAAACTAAAGATCGGAACATTATATTTCTGTGCGAAGCAGAAAGACAGCCATGATCTTCCTGGAGGAAAGAACACCAAACAATTAGGAATTAGGATAAAATGGGAACAAGCATGGTTTTGCATAACACTGGCTTACAAATATGCGATACAAATACGGAATGCAGAAAGTAGTGCAGCAGCAACACATCTGGAACAGATGACTGCAGCTCTTACGACAAAGCGAGAAGCCGGTTGGCGGCGCATCTATACCGAGGTGATTAAAATCTCGCCGCAGCGAGAATGGCGCCAGCACAGACCTTTAGCGTCCATCGAAAAGCGGCCGCTACAGCCGGAATTCCATCTCGCGTGCTTGGTTTCAGCGGCTGAGCGCCTAGCGACTGAGCCACTTTGGCGGCACAAAACATAGCAAGCCTGAGCACGAAGCAGCCGCCGGCTCATACTGCATAGTTTTTTTTTTCTTCCGGTAATGTAAGTACAAGGCTATCAAACATCTCATTGCGGGTTGATCCATATTCTTATTGCGCACCAGGTTCCACCATAGTAACGTTACAAAGGCGACGATGCAGGCCACATGCTGAACCAGGTTCCCCGCATCGCTAACGTGCTTCACCAAGGAGGCTAGCCTATTGACACATGAGTAGAATGACGAAAGTATGGAAGGCCGAAAATGGTTCAACGAAAAGATCCTGCTCTCGCCTTTGATTAGACATTTTTTAGCTCTCCGCCGTATCTCGGCAGAGCGTCGCAAATCTATTTTTCGCTTGGGAGAGAACGAAGAATGCCCAGTGTTCACAGCCACTGCGTACAGAAAGAGCTGCTATAGCACTGTGTTCAAAAATCACTCTTATAGATACACACACACACACAAAAAAAAAAAGAAAGGCAGACGGACAGAGAGCGCTTATTCGAGATGCAAATGCGTCATGGCCACCGAGAGGTAGAAATGAGATTTGCCTCCTCAATCCCTTTGGTTTTTCTTCTTAAAATTGCAGGGAATTCTTTCGGCGAGTTACTTAAAAAAGTAAAGTTTTAGGGGGAGAGTGCGTGTGTGTGTGTGAGGGGGGGAGGAGGCTACGAGACATGCGAATCACAAAAAAGATGCCAGAAAAAAAAAAAGAGATGAAAATACACCTGAGCACTCCAGCAACAGAATACGGAAAGGCAACGGTCCATGTGTGCTCTGTCGTAGATCTGTGCGCCCGTTATTATTGATTTCGAGTTTTACCTCACTTCATGCTTTCATTTCAATCGTGCGCATACGGACTCGCCGACCCTTTGCTGGAACAACGAAGTATGCACAGAACGCGTTCTCTGCTTTTGCGCCCGGTTCTGCATTATTCGCTCGCGCTTACGGAGCGAAGGTGAATAAGGAAGGGAACCAAGGAAGATGCTTCGTTCCCTTTGTGTGGAGAACGTGAAAGGCATTATTCTCTCCATTCACATAAAAGCCGGCTCAGAGGAGCGCGGCCTTCTGAGTATAAGACGAGAGGCAGAATGGATTTCAGCGTTGGTGATTCAGTCATTCCCCATCTTTTCTATCGACTTTTATGATTCAGCCTGCCATTTATTTTTTCTTGCAGAATATACTAGAGCCGAATTTCATTGCATGCACTCGGTGTGGCGAAAGAATTAGGCAGCTGCCGCGATTCAAACACTGCTTCATACCGCGACTGTTATTAAGTAACATGGTCCATAATCTTAGCCGAAATTAATCGTGTTTACAAAACGACGATTTTATTCACTGTGTTTCGGTGTATGAGGGCAGATGTCGGCCACACAGGAGCACGGAAGGCATGGTCGGTAGCATTGAAAGCACGAAACCTATGAGTCTTTTCTGCAGTAAGCAGCGCGCGCGAGAATTAAAAGCTAAGGGACGAACACTCCTAGGCTTCGGTAGATAAATTTGGGAAAGTATTCAGCAGTATTGAAAACTTACACCACGCAGACTGAAACATTTAAAATCTAAGGAAGAGACATAACTACCGACGTATGAGGTCTGTTAGTTTTTGTGAGATTTAACGGCCCAAAGCGACTCAGGCTATGAGAGACGCCGTAGTGGAGGACTCCGGAAATTGTACGAGGTCTGTTTGATACGTTCAATCCACCGGTGAAGACTAAGCAAGAAAGAAAATTGGTCACTTGTAATTTTAGCACCTTGACGTTTCGGAGCAAAACACAGGTTCGATGGGAAATGCAGATAGGGGCTTCGGAGTAATTTAGATGATCTGATGCTTTTTAACGTGACCTTAAATTGCAAAGTACCCTAAACTAAGCAGAAAATAAAGACACTTTTTACATGATCCTAAATAACATTACAGGGTAGTACTATAACAGCCTCCTTCAAGAACATCGTACACGCAGAGCTTTCTTTGTACATTTCTTTAAAGCTTCTTTGTTTCAAAAACTTGCTTCGCAAACTAAAAAAAATGAAGGAAATAGAGACTGCTTTAATTACAGAAACGTTGAAAACTGCGAGAGAAATACATTGAACAAGCAGTAGCCTGCAACGCCAGTGCAATCAGAATATTTTTGAAAATCAAAAACAAAGCAATAGAAACGAAAAAGTGCAACGCAAAAAAAAAAAAAAGAAATAAAAATGCCCGATTATACGGGCATTGTGAAACTGCCTCCCGACGCGAGAACGAAGTACCGGCGTTCACGCCATGCGAGAAACCGAGAAGCACGCATTCAGCGCAGGAGCCTATCCGTCACGCAGAACACTGGGCGCGCCCACATGCCGCCAACGCCGCACGTCGGAAGAGCGCCTCGTGGCGTTAAGTCCACCCCACATTACGAGGGTAATCATTCCGCAGAGAGTCACCCATCTTGCACGGGGTGCCGCTGAAAACGAGGAGAAGGCCTGAAAAGGGGCGGCCGGAATGGACGGTTCCGAGGCCGACCCATCCGTTTAATCCACGAGGGCGCCCGCCACCATGCGGTGCTGTACATTCTCAGAAGAGGAAATGGGCGCGAATGTTCTGGGAGACCATGTATGCGGACAGCCTCGTTGTGTTCCGGCTAATTTCCCAGCGTGCTGTCATCTTTGGAAGGACGAGAACCAAGGCGAAAGAAAGGAATGCAAGACGAGATTACTACTGCAGCGGAGGGGCGAGGCAAAAGCATAGAGACGAAAATGACGGTCTTTATCAAGGTCATTTTATGCCCCACTAAAATGTAAATGAGAAGCCAATAACAAATCTCTTCTCACACAGCACAACTCGAGATGCAGGAGAGTCGCATTAGTGCTAAGGGGGCGCTTAAGCTTTATCTTAAGAGAAGACGCAATTTCGCACTTAACAGTCTTTTCATTCCGCAGGTTAATTTTTTTATTATAATAATTCGTTACCAGGAAAGGAAAGGCGCACTATCACACTTGTTTTGTGGACACCTGAACCGCGTCGTAAGGGAAGGCAGGAAGGTGGGAGTGAAATCAGAAAGAGAGAAAGGGGTGCCGTAGTGGAGGGCTCCGGAGTAATTTCGACTACCTGGGGATTCTTAACGTGCACTCACATCGCACAGCACACGGATGGCACTTCGTTTCGCCTCCACTGAAACGCAGCCGGCGGCGGCAGGGATCGAACTCGGGTACTGCGGGTATCCGGGTACTCGGGTATCACGGCAGCGCAAGTTGTGCAGCGGTGAGAACTTTGTTATTAATTGGTTCACAAGAAAGGAAACGCGCAGTATCTGTCACACTTGTTCTGTGGGCACCTGAACCGCGCCGTAAGGGAAGGCAGGAAGGTGGGAGTTAAATCGTAAGAAAGGGGTGCCGTAGTGGAGAGCTCCGGAGTGATTGCGACCACCTGGAGATCTTTAACGGGCACTGACATCGCACAGCACACGGACGCCACTTCGTTTCGCCTCCATCGAAACGCAGCAGCCGCCGGCCAGGATTGAATCCGAGTACTCTGGCCCACAGTCAGGCGTCTTACCACTGCACTACCGCGGCAGGGCATGACATTTGTTTCAGTTCGGTTTTGAGGAAAGGAAGGCGCAGTATCTTACATTCATAAAATGGCAAAGGAAAGGCGCACTATCTGCCATATTACTTCATGGACACCTGAACTGAGCCGTCATGGAGGAAGGTGAAGATAGACCGGAGCGCTTACTGCTGTTAGGAACGGCGAAATTTTGTTGCGAAAGCAACACTACGCTAGTTGTCGAGCCAGCGTGGGTCAAGTTGCACATGCGCAAGGAGCCGCATGACATCAGAGGCAGCAGCTGTGTGTCGGAGCTGCCGTCGCGGCCGCGCGCTCCGCCGGTGCCGGATAAGTGACGTCATAACCACAGCCGGCGCCAGCTGTGCATCACTCTCTCCGTTGGTTGCGCGGAGAAGAGGTGTGCGTGGTGTTATAGTGCCTAGAGTATATTCTAGGCACTATAGTGGTGTATAATAGCTAGGAGCGCGCGGCCAGGATCGACCAACTATGGAGGAGAGCACGGCCGCCACTCAGCGCGTAGCCTAAGCTAGCCTAAGCTATCCTAAGTGTAGCCATGCAGCTGCTGCTTTCGCAACTCAACTAAGTTTAACCGTAGCTAAATCACTGCCAAGTTTTTCTACATTGGAGAAAGCTTCGTGGCGGTTCCGATAGATGGCGCTCGGATTTACCATCGATAATGATGGTACAGTTAACCAATCTAAAACAATAATTAAGATATAGGGAGAAAAAAATGAGTATGATAGCTACTGCTACTACTCCGTTTCAAAGGGGACGCTCCTATATTCCATCCACCCAACTAAAGCTTTAACATCTACGCTGGCGAAGCGTGCCGCTCCAGCGGTTAAGTGGTGGCGCCGTGTTTGTCGCCTGCTTTGTGTCGCTTGCGTCAACACTGGCATATATTCCTGGCAATCGCGTTTGTCGTCCGCACCGTCGAACTGCACTGGCGTGCGTGCCTTGCCTGCGTCACCGCTTGCATATATCCCTTGAAGTCGCGTTTGCCGTTTACATACTGTTCACCTGCCGCGCCCCGCTGGTTCCTTCCTAATGTGCAGGTCCGTAGGTAGACAACGTGTTTCACGTCTCTTTTTTCAATTGCATCCTATGAGAACTGCCCTATGAGTGTTGTGCACTGCATTATTTATTTATTTTTACATACTGCACCTCCATCCGGAGCTATAGCAGGAGTGGGAGGTGAACGTGATAAAAATAAAATAATTATACAATACAGTCAGTAGAGCAGTAACGAGACAGAATTTAAACACAGCAACAACACTAATAACGGCTAGAGGTTACTGAACTGTGTGATATAGTCAGTGTGCGATGGCGTCAGTACAATTTTGTAAAGGAAGGGAGCGAAGTGAGCCAGGAAGCTTATTCCAAGCTGCGATGGTGCGAGGGAAGAAGCTGTTTTTAAATGGATTATGTCGAGCAAAGTAGGGGACAATATTAAGCTCATGGTAGTATTTGGAGGTAGTAGGCAAGGCTGGAGTAATGTAACTGTTAGATGAAAGTCGATAATGAGCATGAATGATACAATACAAGAATTTCAACGATTCCAAATGCCGGCGACGTGAGAGTGTAGTAAGCTGCAACGAAAGGAGGGCAGAAGAAGGCGAAAAATCACGGTTATACTGGTGACAAATGAATCGAATGGCTTTCTTTTGAACTCTTTCGATCTTGGTAATATCAGTTAGTTTGTGAGGGTTCCATACAACTCATGCATAGTCTAGTACGGGACGGATTAATGATTTATACATTAGTAACTTCACATCACTCGGAGTTTGAGCTATAGATGTACATCTTAAATATCCTAATTTCATGAGGGAGCTTTGCTACAAATGTATATGCTTCGATCAAGATAAATTGGCACTGAAGATAACTCCCAAATATCTATAATTAAAGAGCCTTTCCAGTGACATGCTATTACATGAGTAGGCGAAAAAAGAAGGGGAGGAGCTGTTAGAAAATGTCATGACTACAGATTTACGAAAGTTAATACTCATTTGCCAGTTATTGCACCATTCAGAAAATGTAGTTAATGAACTGTTCAGTTGATAATGATCCTCAAGACAGTTAATGATGCCATAAATAACACAATCATCGGCATACATGCGAATCTTAGATCTGATATTATTCGGTAGGTCGTTAATATAGAGTAAAAAGAGTAAGGGTCCTAAAACGGAGCCTTGCGGCACACCAGAATAAACCGGGGCCATATAAGAAAGGAGAGAGAGCACAATACGAAGCTGAGCGCCGGACGCGGGCTGGGCGTTCCCGTAGCGAAATCGGCCAATGCCGAATGTTTTAAGCGCGCCAGAGTCGGCGCTCCTCTCTCATCTTACTCCGTGGGAAGCTGGAAGCGAAAGAAGCTAGAAGTGCTGAATAGCAGAGGGCTACGCAGTAATTTCGACCACCTGGGGATCTTTTGTGCCCTAATATCGCACATCACACTGACGCTTCTACGTTTCGCCTCCATCGAAACGAAGCCGGCGTTCCGGTTCGAATCGGCGTACTCCGGCACAGTAGCCTGGCGTCTTATCCACTGAGCCACCACGGCGGGGCACGCAGCATTTGCACTTTTCGGTAGAAACCTACAACTCCTTCTTGTGTCCGGTTTCTTTACGCTGTGTTAATTTGCGAAAATTATGAACCAACTAGCCCAGACTAAGATCCTTAAAAAACCTAATATAATTTGTAATGTTGGTTATAAGAAGGGAAAGGAAAGACGTAGTATCTGTCACAGTTATTGATGGTCACCTAAACTGGCGTAGAGAACGGATGGCTTCAACAACAAGCCTCAATTTTTTCTTTTTTCCTACCTTAAAGAACCTAATATAATTTGTAATTTTGGTTATAAGAAGGGAAATGAAAGACGTAGTATCTGTTACAGTTATTGATGGTCACCTTACCTGGCGTAGAGAACGGATCGCCTCAACAACAAGCCTCCATTTTCATTTTTCCTACCACGCCCCCAACGCTTCCAGCAAAATTCGACAAAACACGAGTCGAAACTGGGTGACAACTATTCGAGCGAAAGAAACGCTCTCGCGTAATGAACGCGCAAAAGCGACAACATCTGTCGACAACAGATGATATTACCTAAAGGTTTTGTTGAGGACGCCACAAGCCACAGCATGAAAGAAAAACAAAAACAAAAAAGCGTGGGCACAGCAAAATGAAGCCTTTTTATGCATGCACACAGCAGAACTTGGCGTTGTTTGTTTGCTGTCTTGTGCTCCAGCTCGCTCGTAGAGGCAATGAAGAGCTGAGGAATGGAATTTCAATAACACACAGAACAAAATTGCATCTTTTTCAGATCTTCGTGCAACACTTCCCTTCTATTGACCCTTGGATTTCATAAAAAAAGTTTCAGAAACACCTGCAAGATGCTCGAAATTCCCATTTGTGTTTTCAAAAGCATTTCCTTCCTCGTATTCGACCTCCAAGTAAACGTTAATTTGATACAACGCCAGGTTCCAGACAATTGCGTGCCGAAGAGCTCACGTTAGTCATTGTCTTGGCTGAAAGCTTTCCTAAACTGATCTGCACGTGCCACTGAAGGTTCTCCTGCATGCCTTCCTGGAGGTGCATCACAGAAGGTGCATATGCCTTCCACACAAGCCCGCTAGACAGCTTACCTGCACACTTTTCTGCTGGGGAGGTGGCTGCAGCCGTGGTAAGTTCGTTAGCTGGCGCCGTGTTTTCTCCCCGCGTTCGGAATCAGACAGCTCGTTAACCGGACGACTACGCGGAAAGGTGGAGCTGTACGAGCGACCGACGCCGCACGTTGCCGGAGGCGATTTCGGGATCGCAAAGAGCGAGCCGCCAACGAGCAACGCCTGCCTTCCCTGCTTGCCTCGCCATGGAGAGTACCTTCTATTACCCGCCTTATTCTGTAAACGCCTCTGACTCAAGAAACGAGACACTAGCCTTGCGCTTGGTTCAGCGACAAGTTGTCGGGCAGTACACTGAAAGCGAGTCTCAGAGACCTAAATTTAATTGTCAAAACTGCCAGTACGCTTACTGCCTTTGCACAAGTGTATGGCGATAGCGCCCCGCTGACCCCATGCGATGTCCAGCAGATCCACAAGCCACACCGAACTCCCGTCTCAGGCGACGAGAGCAGCGCGCGAAGCTAAAGTGCACCTTCACGTGAACTCGAGGCTCCGCCCTCTCAGAGCAAAAGACTTGGTCGTTGTAAAACATTGACCAGGAACACTTAAACTCCAGCTCTAAGGGTATGGCGCGACATCCATAAAGGCTCTCGACCACCGGCTGTCCTTGCGGATTTCTTCACGTACATGCACTTTGTTACTCGTAAACCCATCATATTTTAATTTGGGATATTCTACGAATACTCAGTATCATATACAGTTGTAGCTACCGCAGGTGAACGCTGACAACATCAACGACACATTTTCTGAGGAACGGGGCCCTTCACTCTCTCGTAATATTATATACGTAATCCACAAGGAGGGAACGAGACTGGGTACAGAGCCGTCTTGGACTCAAGAAGTATGTTACCTTCCCATCCATTCTCAAGTGGTAAACGCATGCGTGGCCATTTCCGGTGAGTAGACACTCGTGACCTCCTCGCAAAGGTGCAAGAGTAAGTGAGGAATTCCCTTAGATACGTCAAGAACAGGCGGGATCATACGCGGCTACATGATGCGGCACGAAATATAAACGCAATACGGCGGGGCGCCCTTCGCTCAACAACGTCATCAGGCATGCTTCGCACGTCCTTGTGCAAGTCGACTATTTAAAGCTTACGCAGCTTAATTTCAACCTGTACCAACTCAGTTTCAATCAGCGAATAAAAAAAAGAGAGCTTGAAATTTTACCGCGTCAACTTAGCGCCTGCAAGCCTTACCCAATCACGCGGATATGCTACGACCAATCGGAATGATGGGCAAAAAAGAAATCTGAGATTTTCAAAACGCGATTAGCTCGTTAACAGTGATGGAAAGTGCACTGAAAAAAAAAAAAAAAAAAGACAGACGCAGCAATGGAGATAAACGTGACAATTGCAACAGAGCGATGGAGAGAAAACTACGGAAGCAAGCGAAGCAGGAGATCACCGACACGAGCCCAAAATTAAATGTGGGAGCGGAGCCCTCTCTCAGAGCTCTTCTCATTTGATTATCCCAGACAGCCTCGCCGCCGGTCTTCCCTGACGGCCACGTGTCAGGGTCATAGCGCGCGTCCCGTCTCTGAACTGCAAAGGCTGCGAACGCTTCAACTGGAAACACCTAATGAGGATCAGAATTCGCAAAGCTTTCTAACAGGAGCGCGTGGGCGAGTGAGTTAGTGAGCGGGCCCCTTGCTCTTCCTCGCCTCCTATGATTAGCCAAGCGGGCGTCGGCTAATCAGAGAGCTTTATAAATCAAATCCTTCCTTACAAATACAAGCTCTAGATCATATAGCGCCTCTCGATTCTACTGCAGGCTTAGCGCTGTAGTCCGCGCCATCGACTGGCCGGCAGAGAAGCGAACTGGAGACAACGAAACGCAGGCGAAATAAAAGACGGCCCTGCGACGCTGCACTCGAACAATGAGCGCTCGGAATACGAATCGCCCCTCGACAGCTTTAGCCCGCCATCTTCATCCGCACTTCCCTTTCTCATCCCCAATTTTCTGCACGCTGTCCGGTCCCCGTCAAGGTCCACTCGTGCGGAAGTGCCGGTCAGGTGAATCGATTGCCTCCAGTGGGACGTGAACTGCTGCTGGGTGCCAGGCGTTCACGTGGAGCGTCAACTGATGTGAAACAACAGGGACACAGGATGCTAAATACGCGCCTGGACGAAAAAGAAAAATCGAAAATACCGCGCGTACACTGACAATAGTATGACCACCACAAATATTATGCCAATAACGAGAAAGAAGCTATGTGTCTCTGTTGGGCAGCTTGTTTCTATATCGCTGTGATAGAGCGGCACTATAAGGGCGATTTGTTTAACCTACACCAGCTACACCAGTGTAGAAAATCTCCTATACCTACAATACATTTTTGCTGCACTGGTGTAGGTGGTGTAGGTTTAAAAAAAAATGGCCCTTATATTGCTGTGTAAATAACTGTCTACCAATTTGTGTATTGAAAACCACAAGGTACCTCCAAGCGGTGAGTGCAGGTAGGTTTTAAAGCAAGACGGTCATCATGTCCGTGATAGCGCTTTGTAATTGTACGAATAATAAACAATTTCTTTAATTTCAAGAGCCAATATTGAGAAAGTTGTGGCAGCCAACAACAAAGGCTACCACTTTGTTTAAATTTACTGAGCTGGCTTCCCAGCACTGCACATTCATAAAATGACGGCAATCGCTTCTGTTCCTCGTCAAATTGAGACGCCACGTTGTTTGTGTGTTTAACAATGGTGAAAAAGCTAATATCATTTTAGCGATATTAAACGCGAAAAAACGTCATTATAAGCAATGTGGGAAAGCCAAATCAGAGTTCTGCAGGGCGCATTTTAACATTAGGCATTTAGAACCACGCTGCCTATAAGCAAGGCTTAATAACGGGGCTTCCCCTTTGTTGTTGACGGATTCCAACTTCGGAATATAATATTGTCGCTGAAAATGAGAAGTTCGTGAGTTAATTTCAAGCTCAATAATCATCTCCACAAAGCTCTGTGACGCACATGAAAGAGGCACAATTAAGGACTTTAGGGCAACTATGCCTGAAGAGATAAAGACAGCGACAACCGAAACGCAGCGTAAAGGACTGGCCGCTTATCACGTGGAAAACGAAGATGGTCATTGTTTATGGCATTTATGTGTACGGCAGTTAAGCGCTGTATTTTCCTTAGGGACGGTAAGAACCGCTTTTCACGTGTTGTTATGCACTTAAGGCTGGGCAGCGCTTGCCCGAATTTGTCGTTGTATCACATTGTATTGAAGGAGCTATTCGTGGATATTTAGCAAGTTGTATAATCCTGTAATTTTGACTATACAGTCTTTCCATCTGCTGTCCCAGTCAAGTGACGTGAAAAAAATAAAATAATTGCAGATATATATGCGAACCACTCTTCCTTAAAACTTTGTAGAGGACGATGTACAGTTCAGCCCCCCCGTCAAGGTGACCAAAAAAGTTAAAGAAGTTATCTGGAAGCCAAAACATTATCTTATAAGCTATACAGAGGTACTTATCCGGTTAAAGCGTGGTTGCAAGATAAGAGAGTTTCTGCTCCTTGGGAAGCCCACTGTTTTCGGTGCAAAACGTACGAAACATTCGAGCATGTTTGCTTGGACTGCTGAGATGCAGTTATATCTGGGACATCCTGCAAAGGACTCTTAAGAAGGTTTTTCCGCTTGACGCGAACAGCAACAGGTATCTCCCAAATCAAAACTAGGATGGTATTCCATACGAACTTGTAATGACTGGGTTCGCATAGTACACAGAGAAGCAGGGTGGCAATGCGTCACGCAGATCTTGATGCATGGCCCGTCGGAGAGTGCTACAAGGAGTCACTGTTAAGATATGCTGAAGTACTGAAGTCACCAGATTAGTCGATTCGGCACCTGAATGGCTCCCGCGCATTGGCACCTTGAACACATTAAAAAAATTCTAGCCATGTTACGTTAACCAAATATGGCTCACGGTTCTTGCGTAAATATTGTACATTTCGATGCAATAAAGAAAAAGGAAACGAGATGGCGCCGTGGTCTAACGCAGTGTACAGCGAAACGGATCCATTTGCATCGGCTTGGGTTTGAAGCCAACTGCCGGCGAGTTTGTGCTTTCTGAAGGTTGTTTGAAGGTGTCTTCACAACCTCCCAGGCAAAATTATATATATATATATATATATATATATATATATATATATATATATATATATATATATATATATATATATATATATATATATATATATATATATTGTACAGCGCAAAGATAACAAATCCTGAATCCGCAAATCGTCCGAAAGGAACCTCAACAGGGACCTCGACGCGCATCACAATCAATTTTCAGGTACATGTAGAAGGGGTTACGGTGTTACAAACACCAGACACTGAACACTAGGAGCGGCGCACGAAATCGCCTCTCAGTCAACAAGAAAATATCGATATTGCATAGGTGCAAAGAAAAATGGGTTACAATAATCCAATAAATATAAGAGCACAAAGATCGCACAACCAAGTGGAATGCCGCTCGTGCCTCAAAGACGTAGATAAATTTGGTTAACTACGTATCTGCTTCCTAACAAACGGACCTACATAACAATTTTACCGAGCACGAATTAGGCACAAAAAACTAAATGCATTGTATTCCACGCGAGATAGTTACCTCCCAGTGATTTCGTTAATTTATGGTAATGCTTCCCCCATTAGCATTATGAGCACTCCCAACAGAACTGCAATTGCAGAGAAGCAGCTGCGACCTAATGCGAGCTCACGGAGATTGTGAAACCGCAACGAGCCGTCGAGGAACCATCGCGAGGAATGAAAACGACCTGTGTGCAAAGCATGGCTCCTCCGAAGACGCGGTATATTTAGCGACCAAGCACTCGCGTAAGGTGCGTGCCAGTCTCGGAATAGGCGCACACCTGCGCGCTTCTCCCGACCAGAGACGCGCAGCGCATAGGCGCAGTAGCACAATCGCGAGGACAGTAATTAAAACCCAACCAGGCGCCGAGGCTTGCAGGGAGTGCTAACCGTGTACGAAGGCAACTTCCTGGGAGCCTACTTAAAAGAATACGCGAATGAGCCGAACATCACGCGTGATGCATCTTTAAATGCGCCCACGATAACTGCCCTAAGGATGGGCCCTGGATACCACACGAGAGAACTACATTAATTTCGAGCATTGCCTGCTCTTTAACCATAGACCGTGTCTCATATACGACTTTATGAATGAAGAAGGCGGCATTCGTAAGTGGCTGTCCGTCACCATCGCACCGATTTCACCTCCTATGCGGAGACTTCTTCCCTTAAAACACCAAGGTGGAAGGTTTACCTTCGTTAAGGGGGAGTTAAGGGGGAGTGCGGGTCGGAAAATACTTTTTTATTAGTTGGCTGCAATATATGCACCTGGCATTAAAGCTCGAAACTATAGATAAAAATTTTGACTACGTTTTATTTTCCTACATCTATTTCTTAAGATATATTGGATACATAGTCCTGAAATTCTGAATGAGAATAGAAACTGTTTCACAACCATATGCTAAGCATTATATATGCGTTAGAATTAAGAAATCAACATTTTTTCCCCTTCTCGGAGCTACCGGTTACCAATTGCACTTTTAGTAATAAAGATACGAACTCGCTTCGACTGTTGATTTATGCAATGCGTAACAGCGGTGGAAAATTTTGTTCGCTTCTGCCTGATAGCTTCTGAAACAAAGGTGAATAAACCTAAAAAAAAATTAAGAAAAATTAAACGATGTTTTAAAAACTGCCCATTTTCCGCTCGATGTGACGCAAAAAAAGAAGAACACGTTTCTGAAGCCGTGAACATTATAGCGTAAGATATTTTTGTGAAAGCTAAGAAATACTCCATCAGAGTTGTTCACATCTTTTTTTTTCTTTCTTTTTTTTTTCAGAATACCGTTGAGTGAGAAAAAATCTGAAAGGACACTTGAGGATGTTATTGGTTCCGGCCTGCCGGCTTTCTTTGCAGATACGTGTTCACGTACGTGCGTTTTGCAACTCACTTATCTGCTTTTAATTTGTGCACCTATTATCTCACACATGCTCATTAGCAAGCAGTCGTCAACTACGGTGAAAAATGTAAAACATACCCCGCCATAGACATAAATCCCGCTTTAACCCCAAGCAGCCCAAGCCATCGTCCCAATATTGGGCTGTGTTGGCAATGTACTGGCCATATGCTGGCCGGCCATTGTCAGCACAGTACCTATATTGGGCCGATATGTTTTGTGCGGTTTGGGACGAACGCGTACGCGTAGCCCGGGGCAGCGTGTCTGACCAACACCCTGAATAGGAAAACCAAGGTTCTTGGAAGGAAAGAAAGGTACGAAATGTGTCCACATAATAATAAAATAAGATAAAATAGTTTGGAAGGGATCCCTGCAAACGAGGTCCCTTTCATTACGCTGCCCTTTGAAGCAAGGGGCAGATTTCGAAACCGACGCGAGGAGGACGATTACACAGAAAGCTGATGTGACTAGGATCTTTAAAGCCCAACACTCTGTCTGCCTGGCTGTAATGGGGTCATGTGGTCCCGCGACGCGAACTCATTCAAACGCAGGCCTTCCTTCCTTGCTTGCTTCACTTGCCTCCGCGTTGCGCAAACAGAAGCGAAAACAGTTGCCGACAGCGCAAGCGGTAGTCTCCCCACATCTTTGAAGCTTCGGCATCCGGCCGCTATCACGAGAAACAGTTGTTTCCGTTGCGGTGCACAGGAGCAAACTACGCAATACATTGTACGACTGGAGAGGGGTGGAGGCATGCACGCAAGAAAGTGGCGGGGGAGAGGGGGACGAGGGTGCTGACTGCAGGAACCTAAGCCACCGTGGTACATAGCCACCAGAAAGCAAGGCAACTTAGCAGCATGTGAAAAAGCTTACGTGGCCAAGACGGAACAGGACAAAAACAAGAAGGCTGTTTGCATAACTGTCTGAAGTGGTCTGCCGACACATTTGGATGTTGTCAGCGTTTTGCTGTAAAAACTGACAACTCGCGTGGTTTTTAAATTATTAAGTTTCCTGCTTCCCACCTTTAACTCCGTAGCGCTTGTATTTCTTCGTATAAATATGAAAAAAAAAGTACTTTTCAGGTAAATTTTTGTCAATTGGCGCTTCGTCTTGTCTGCGTCCAGTCTCTTCCGTTTCGCAAATGATATGCGCGTCGAAAGCAGCACGTATAACCAACTAGGCCTATTTCCCGCTCCGCAGCGTAGTGACGTGGGCAACTCACCAGCTAACCAAGTCTGGATTATTTAACACGACGGTTTTGAAGCAAAGCAGTAAACAGGCATCTGTGCAAAAGATACTATGGAGGTACAGGGGCGCACATTTGTATTAAAAATGAAAGAAAACGCAGGAAACGGAACGAAATCAACCCGCGAAAAAATGAGAGAGCAAGCGCGGCGGCACCAGCGGCGTAGAAGCACGCCCCTCGAATATACTGTTCGCAAGGTCTGACGCGTGTTGCCCAGACGGCGTGTAGGCGCTCTAATCGTCGTGAGCCAGCGTTCTTTTCTTTTTTTTTTTTTCCCTGAGCATTCGGAGCGTAGCCTGAACAGCAATGCCCACGATAAGCTCAAGTCGCGATGTAGGGCGGCGCTGTCTAGCCCGAAGCACGCTCGGATCCGGGCACTTATAAGCCGGCCCAGGGAACCTAAGCCCCCGTCAGGAGACGAAGTGGAACTAAGGCCGCGTGCCGTGCTAGCCTATTTGCGAAGGAACACTCTGGAGAAGCTTTCTACTCAGATGCTCTCGTATTCCAGCATGAGCCGCCGTTACTTGGTCGAATGTAAGCATTGTTGTCGTTGAATCGCTTCGGGCTGGCCGAGAAGGGCGCGCCACAAATTGAAGGAAGCGTTCTTTCGGGAAATTAAAGTGCAGGGTCCGCTCTAACAGAAAGAGTTTTGGTCAGCAACCTTCAGAAGATCACGAACAACACCATCGAAAATGTTTTCCACATTCATTTACATTCCTTCCATATCCTATGAAGCATGCGCTTACAAGTTCGATTGATGTAGGACCCTTCGTATTTTTCAAGTATTAGGAACATCCTTCTGTATACCGTTGCTTAATATGAGACAACGAAAATAGCTGGGGTAAAAGACAACAGTAACAGGAACGATAGCTCGCCGCATCTGGGCTAGTGTGCAATGCTCTCTGCGAACGGTGACGGTGGAAAAATGCCCTATGCGCTCTCACGTAATCTTGCGTTTCTCTATGTCTTTTATGCGGAAGCCTAAGTCCCGAGAGCAGTTTGGAATTATCCAGCTTGAGGTGAACCCATCCCCATAACACGCACTAGGCAACACTGCACACACCTCAGCCCACCACGAGCCATTCTTGAAAAATTTGCGAAAACATAGCTTGGGCAGAGAGGTGAGCTAGGCGTCCGGGAACCTTTCGAACTGGTGCCCAGCAAAGCAACGGAGCAGATCCGGTGACTTCCCAGCAAGAGAGATGGGGACGGCGGCTCGAACGCCTCACCATCTTCTTCTGCTTTCTTGAATGTACGACCGGCTATACCCTTCGCCCCTCCCCATCGCTCTTTGTCGTTCTGTGTTCATAGAAGTCACCAATGATTGCCACAGTACAGGCTTTAAAACGAAAACGCAGAATGTATTTTAGAAGACAAAGACAGACAGCACGACGGCAAAACGTTGAAAGTCGAGCTAGTTGGTCAGACGACACGATACACCACGGAGCAGAGTAGGCGACGACACACAAGAGAGGCACACAATACACACATACACATAAACAAATTGTCCTTGTTTATGTATATGTGTGTTGTGTGCCTCTCCTGTGTGTCGTCGCCTACTTTGCTCCGTGGTGTATCATGTCGTCTGACCACCTAGCTGGACATTCAACGTTTTGCCGTCGTGCTGTCTGTCTTTCTGTCTTCTAAAATACATTCTGCATTTTCGTTGTGTGTATTGTGTGCATCTACTGTGTGTCGTCGCCTACTCTGCAGCGTGGTGTATCATGTCGTCTGACCACCCAGCTCGACATTCAACGTTTTGTCGTCGTGCTGTCTGTCTTTCTGTCTTCTAAAATACATTCTGCATTTTCGTTGTGTGTATTGTGTGCCTCTACTGTGTGTCGTCGCCTACTCTGCTGCGTGGTGTATCATGTCGTCTGAACCCCTAGCTCGACATTCAACATTTTGCCGTCGTGCTGTCTGTCTTTCTGTCTTCTAAAATACATACTGCATTTTTGTTGTGTGTATTGTGTGCCTCTACTGTGTGTCGTCGCCTACTCTTCTCCGTGGTGTATCATGTCTGACCACCTATCTCGACATTCAACGTTTTGCCGTCGTGCTGTCTGTCTTTCTGTCTTCTAAAATACATTCTGCATTTTCGTTGTGTGTATTGTGTGCCTCTACTGTGTGTCGTCGCCTACTCTGCTGCGTGGTGTATCATGTCGTCTGACCACCTAGCTCGACATTCAACGTTTTGCCGTCGTGCTGTCTGTCTTTCTGTCTTCTAAAATACATTCTGCATTTTCGTTGTGTGTATTGTGTCCCTTTACTGTGTGTCGTCGCCTACTCTGCTGCGTGGTGTATCATGTCGTCTGACCACCTAGCTCGACATTCAAGATTTTGCCGTCGTGCTGTCTGTCTTTCTGTCGTCTAAAATACATTCTGCATTTTCGTTGTGTGTATTGTGTGCCTCAACTGTGTTGTGTCGCCTACTCTGCTCCGTGGCGTATCATGTCGTCTGACCACCTAGCTCGACATTCAACGTTTTGCCGTCGGGCTGTCTGTCTTTCTGTCTTCTAAAATACATTCTGCATTTTCGTTGTGTGTATTGTGTGCCTCTACTGTGTGTCGTCGCCTACTCTGCTCCGTGGTGTATCATGTCGTCTGACCACCTAGCTCGACATTCAACGTTTTGCCGTCGTGCTGTCTGTCTTTCTGTCGTCTAAAATACATTCTGCATTTTCGTTGTGTGTATTGTGTGCCTCTACTGTGTGTCGTCGCCTACTCTGCTCCGTGGTGTATCATGTCGTCTGACCATCTAGCTCGACATTCAACGTTTTGCCGTCGTGCTGTCTGTCTTTCTGTCTTCTAAAATACATTCTGCATTTTCGTTGTGTGTATTGTGTGCCTCTACTGTGTGTCGTCGCCTACTCTGCTCCGTGGTGTATCATGTCGTCTGACCACCTAGCTCGACATTCAAGGTTTTGCCGTCGTGCTGTCTGTCTTTCTGTCGTCTAAAATACATTCTGCATTTTCGTTGTGTGTATTGTGTGCCTCTACTGTGTGTCGTCGCCTACTCTGCTCCGTGGTGTATCATGTCGTCTGACCACCTAGCTCGACATTCAACGTTTTGCCGTCGTGCTGTCTGTCTTTCTGTCTTCTAAAATACATTCTGCATTTTCGTTGTGTGTATTGTGTGCCTCTACAGTGTGTCGTCGCCTACTCTGCTCCGTGGTGTATCATGTCGTCTGACCACCTAGCTCGACATTCAAGGTTTTGCCGTCGTGCTGTCTGTCTTTCTGTCGTCTAAAATACATTCTGCATTTTCGTTGTGTGTATTGTGTGCCTCTACTGTGTGTCGTCGCCTACTCTGCTCCGTGGTGTATCATGTCGTCTGACCACCTAGCTCGACATTCAACGTTTTGCCGTCGTGCTGTCTGTCTTTCTGTCTTCTAAAATACATTCTGCATTTTCGTTGTGTGTATTGTGTGCCTCTACTGTGTGTCGTCGCCTACTCTGCTGCGTGGTGCACCATGACGGCAAAACGGCTATGTGAACTTAACGCATTCCATAAGTACGCAGATATCGGAAGAACAAACTGGTGCAACATTACTGGCGACTTACAATTGTTAAAGCACGCACAAATAATGCAAACAAGAACTCGCCTGACATAATAAGCAGAAGGGAACGAGTTGATAGAGAAGTGAGTGCAAAACGCAAAATGCGATTTTCCTCCGTAAAAGCGACAGCAACACAGAGACGATGAAACACGCAGCTACACACACACACACACACACACACACACACACACACACACACACACACACACACACACACACACACACACACACACACACACACACACACACACACACACACACACACACACACACACACACACACACACACACACACACACACACACACACACACACACACACACACACACACACACACACACACACACACACATACACGCGCGCGCGCGCGTGTGTGTGAGTGTGTGCGTGGTTCATCATGTCTGACAAACTAGCTCAGCGTTCTAACTGCAGCAACACAGAACCGCGTAACCAAACGCCGGAAGCGCTGTCCATACGAGTGGCCCTACAGTAAATGTGCAAAGTAATCGTACTACACTGTAGTTACTTCTCACGAAACCATCCTGGTATAAGAACCAAGTTAAGCCCGTAAAGACCTCGGTTACTGCAGTAACGTATACACGTATCTAACCACCGCGCCGTAACAAGATCAAAACAAGACGTCGCTTCACTAAGCGAAGGAGGCGCACCTACGTTTCAGCAAACTAATTTAGCGCCGTCGGTCCCAGACGACTTAAACGCGCTCCCAAATAGAGTATGCATACAGACGCCAAAGTTTTCATTTCGCTAACTTCATTCAGTTCGGAGACGCGGGGTGCAGTGAAGCGGACTGCGTCTGACCTTTAAATTTGAATAAAACAATGATGCCTGCAGAGGTAGTTGCCTGTACTGGCTGTGCTGCACCGAATTAGACAGTTCGCAGCGCTCTGAGCAGCCAGCAGCACCACAAAAATCAGCTTAGACCATGGAAGCTTCGTGTCCGTTTTGGCCCATCCACCGCGCTCCGCCGATTCAGGTAAGTAGCACTGTAAGCATATGTCTTGAATTCAACTGCATCTTGTCGTCAGCTTCATTGTGCATATGTGGCCATAACGGTTGCAAGCACACT
Source organism: Amblyomma maculatum (assembly GCF_055883805.1). Lineage (NCBI taxonomy): Eukaryota > Metazoa > Arthropoda > Arachnida > Ixodida > Ixodidae > Amblyomma > Amblyomma maculatum. Next base: position 5,860,669 of record NC_139349.1, read on the forward strand.
GAGATCGGCATCATATATGACGCATCTTGTACCTGCGGAAAACTCAGCATAGCTGAAATAAATATTGAATAGCGACAGTCCTATATACTATCCATCCCTTGAGGCTTCGAAGAGAACAGATTTAACTTCAGAAGTTTCGTCGCTTAGCAGGCTAACTTATTATTATTATTATTTTTTTGATGAGACAGATACGAGTGGAATAGCTGCACTGACAGCATACTGTTGGAGCTTTTCGATCAAAGTATTACTATGAAGGCAATACGCTAGAAAGCGCTTTGAACTTCGAACGACTTCAAAAAGAAAAACATAACCGTAATGGAGCTGAGCAAAAAGCATATCTTAGAAATATTTCTGTAAACAGCTTGCCTCAAAAAATAAAAGTGTTTGTATTATGTATTTTTTGAGCTTATAATATTTATTTTATTCATTGCATAATGTTCAATGTGTATTTTACGTACAATTATATAATATTTGTATTTTGCGTCTGTATATGACAGTGTAATGAGTTTTCTTTCTACAATCATTGAAGAGAATTTTATACCAAACAGCGTGTCACTGTCGCCTGGGTGGCCGGAGCATTGTCAAGCTGCTGCTGTGCACCTTTTCTCCCGTCTCCCTTTTTCGCATGTATCCGTTCGTTGGTGAAAATAAAATGTGCGTGAAAAAAAGCACTTCAAGGAGAAATAAAGGAAACAGACTTAAGCTTCTGCGTTTCTTGTTGCGCGCGCCTACATTGGAGAGCGATGTAGTAGGGTCAAGAAGCGAGTTAAAACTCGGACGGGAGAAAATGAAGACTATTTCTCACCGACACCTCACGCCGAAAGACGAATGGGAGGCAGGTCTCACAAAGCAACCGTCCGCGTCACACATAGTTTCTCAAGTGACTCATGGTTACTGAAGTGTTTATGTCACGCAGTACTGTATATAGGTATATAGCAGTCTTTGTCGTGGGCACGCGTTGGTAGTGACGTAGCGCACCACAGTCGAAAACTGTGTGTGTGTGTGCGTGTGTGCGCGTGTTTCATCATGTCTTTCCTACCTCTTTCCTACATCACCTACATCCTACATCACCTCTTTCCTACAATTTCCTGTATGACCAGAGGATGGGAAGGAGTTTGGCCTGCACAACAGCCTAACTCGAGTAAACCTGACAATGTCGTTTAGCGCTCTTACTCTGTACACAGCTAAAGTGTGCTACTTGAAAGCGACGATCGAGTCAACCAGTCAAGAAGAGCACAAACGGCGCTCTGCCAGAAATAACTTCGCATGCTGCCCGTACTACGAAGGAACGGTGACACGTCGCATGCATTCTCTTCGCCCAAGTTGACGCCCGAGAAAACAAAAAAGAATGGGCGCAGCAGCTCTCGTGGCAGCGAGCACCCTGCCTGCGTAAAGCCCCAAAAGCAGTGCCAGGAAGCAACTCTGATGCGACACAGGCGTGTAAAAGCGAAAGCTACCCTTAGGAGCTGTTCTCGGCGGATGGTGACGTTCTGTTGTTGACATCAGGTCACGAATCCAATGCAACGTGACCAGCGTCAAACACGTACGGGACCATGCAATGTTGCGATCGCTGTGGTAGGTCAGGCTGCCATAACGATTGCAAGTTTTAGACTTTGCTGGATGTCGTCAGTATACCAGAAAAAAATTGGAAGTGGCTTAGCTTTGCTATGCCGGGATATACGTAGCGTAAAGCTACGGTTTTGCGTGGTTGAGCTTGTTGAGGTTGTTTCGGCCGCACGTCTCGCCTTGGCCCGATCGCTTTTCCGCTATCCGACGGCCAACTGCTAGGAGACAACCTCGGGATCGCAAGAATTTAAATTTTCCAGTTTGCTGTGCCGTTTGGCAACAGCTCGACTCTCCTTAGCCTCCATGTCGAGCACGATCGTCTTTTCTCCGCTAAGCGCATTATATACAAGCGGCGCACCCTCCTAGCGCATGCGCAGTAGGGCGCGGCGCGACTGTCGTAAACACGGCTCCGGTTGAAGGTCACGCGGCGGCGAGCAGCGCGCACCAGCTGTGGCGAGGAGGCGACGCTCCTGCGCCTCTTGTGACGTCACGCGGCTCTCGCGCATGCGCATAACGGGCGGCGCACGCTCACGCAAAACTCGGCTCTGACCCGGGTAGTGTAGCTTTACGCTGCAAAACAGGAAGCAGAAAGGCGACAGCTTTCGCTGATCAGCAACGCACGATAGCCATAGTAACGGATAACAGTTTTGGGCTCTCGTTGGCGCAGTAGTTTTGTAGCGTAGAACATTTTACCTGCCCCAGCCCGGGCAGTGCTCCATTCTTGCGTCCATCAGTACAATGAAAGCGTTACGCAGACAAGCAGGTGAGACGGCGCTCCCGTACAATGACGTGCGCTAGGGGAACAATCGAAATATTCCCCCGAGGAGAAAAGAAAGTACGGATATTTTTGCTCTCTTTGAAAAGACCCGTGACACATTATTGCTTAGGGATCTCACTCTACTCGACCTCACTCTTTGACAGGAAGTGAAAGTGAGCTGCTGTTTCATTTCTTACCTCCCGCGTCGAGGTGCAGCTCAGAGAGCGGAGGTGTAAATCAAACAAACTAGACAGAGGAAAGGGGTGGTTGCACTATGTTTCTTGCGGCTTTGCACAACCGATCAAGTTACCAAAAACTTACTTACAAAACAAGGAAGAAGAGAAAGAAACAAACTGGTTAAAATTAGGCAACTGGTCTAATACGGTTGTGAGCTCACGAGTTAAGAACACTATTATTAGTATGTCGAGTTGCAGCATTGCTTCCTTATTGATGAACATGTGTGTGCTTTTGCGCTTCAATTAACCATGTCTTTTGACGCAGAAACAGCGAGCAATATGAAAAACAGAAGAAAAAAAAACGAGATATGCCATGCAGAAGAGTAAGAAAATCCAGTATAACTCTTCTTGAGCACAGAAAATCGACAGAGACGCGACAAATGAAATTAGAAACTCAAGCACAGAAAACAGGAAGTCGGAAGAAAATAGGAAAATAAAAAATAAAAACGCCACAGGCGTAAACCTTATTCAGGAGCCAGATGATAAAGTCCCTCTCCCATTCTCTGCAACCTCCACAATGCAAGCAGGTGAAAACCTAGAAAAAAAATATGAGGCAAAAATCTTTACCGTGCGATTCCGGAGAAAAATTGATTTGCATCGCCAGCTGTTCGTGAAACGCGCAGTAAGCCAGGGCAGCAATATACGGATGCGGAAAGACTCGAAAAAAAAATAATACGAAAATAGTAGCAAAAAGTAAAGATGAACGACACGCCAAACGAGATTTTCAGCGTGCCCACGAAAAGTCTTTAGAAGTGAAACGAGATAAACTATACGGCACAGTAGATATTAGGGAGGGTGGGGAAGTGGTGGCACTCGGCAGTAGCGCGTGGTAGGGAAGAAAAGACGCAAAAAGAAATAGCGCCACACGGAGGATGCGAAGTGTAACTTTCGGAGGACTGATGAACTCCCGCGAACAAAGCGGCCGTCCTGTGTGAAGACGCGGCATGGCGCGCCCTGAATGAGACCCAGGAGAGAGCCGTGCAGATAGGGCCAGGCACAAACATGCCGCCTTTCCGGTAAGAGCGCTTTCAACAGCGCAGAGCAAGGAAGTCCGTAGCGTAGGCGGCCTTTCATCTCAGAGCTCTGTAATATATGAAGTTGTGCTATCTTGCCACCTCCCCGGCGACTGAGCGATCACCAGCGGACCTCGGTCTCTTCGTCTTCCCACGAAGGGCCACCCCAGTTCAAGAATATATATGGCAATATCTTAGCGCAACATAATAATCAAGCAGCATGCACCTTGCTTGTTTTCGCGTGAGCCTTCCTTTCCCTTCTAATCGGACTGCTCGGTTTCAGGTCAATTTTCCAATTACGTATGCCCAGTCGTTAATAGTTGTAGTTAATCTCATCCTTCTCGCTATTTTTTCACTGCAGCCTAAGCCTTAGCAGGCTGAATCAGCCCCACAGGTCGCCGTTTATTCAGCGTACGTATGCTCAAGACTTTGAAAGCCACTGCATATTTTAAGTGTTTCGCGGCGCGAACGTTGCCAGCAAGATCGCCGCACAACACCGACAGCCAACAACAGCAACGAAGGAACATACTGGATCGCAGTTCAGGCGTGTCTCAAGCGGGCGTAACTGCGAGGCAAAGTAATAGTGAAAGTACCACACGGCTCCTGCCGAAAACATGGAAAGTTCCGTCCACACGAATTCGCGTCGCCTGTTTTCCCGAAACCATTGGGGCTTTCACGGAAGCGACGTCAGCTTTACGGATCACCGGCACCGCTTTTCTGACAACGCACTCTCAACACCTCTTAGTCAACGGGTTAGAAAACACCAGGTGCACACAGCACGGGAGAAAGAAAATATATGTGCAGAAAAGAAGAGGAGGAAAAAAGAATAAGCAACGCCCCTTCATAACTGAAGACATCTGGCTAGGAGAAAGAAAGAAAATAGATGTGAAGAAGTGAAGGAAATAACAAAACAAAAAGAAAAATCAGCAGCTCGCCCTCACACCTGAGGAGTTTTGGCCGGGAGAAAGACAGAAAATGGATGCGAAGAAAACAAGCGAGCAAGAGAAGAAAAAATACGCAACGCGCTCTCATACCTGAGGTGCTTTGGCCGTCAGCCCGGCCACAATGTCATCGTCCCTATTTTTTTTTTTTCAAACGACAGCCGATTAATTCCACTCTGGAACCACGTCAACTGCGTATATGGTCCCTTTTTGCGTCGTTGAGGGAGAAACGTAGCGCTTACGTTGCCTCTTACGGTAGCAAAACTGAGGGATTTCCCCATATGTAGGCGCTCATTGTTTGCTAAATCACACCTGGATACACACAGATGGAGGTTCCCACTGAGGTCATGGGGCATATTCGCAACTAAATGTAACTACGAGGCTAGAAAAAAAAATTACGAGGAACTTCAGCGACTAAAGTAGTGAAAGGAGAAAGCCTGAGTGACGAATTCTGCTACGCAGCTGTTGCGCATGTAGGGATGAATTATGCTACAAGTACAGTGAGCGACTACTGTTTCACATTTTGCTAGTGCATTGAGCTGTCAAGTGGTGTCGAGTTTCGAGAATGTTCCAAGTATTGTCTACACAACGTCTAGAAACGTCTAAGTTTAGATTATTAGTCGGTCATTATTTAGCCATGAAATGAATAAATTAGTCATTTATCAGTACTTGCGCATTAGACATTAATTAATCAATGATTAATTGATTAGTCATTAGATAATTATTAGTCGTTGTTTATTCATTATATTAAACTAATTACTTATTCATTCGTTATTTATGATTGATCGGCATATGGCCATATAAGGCCCGCATTCGCGCATACTGTGGTGGTGCTCTGTGATTAGTCGAGACCTCCATGACGTCATCCCGTCGCCGAAAAGCGGGATACATTTTGTCCACGACATTATGAGCCATTAAAGGCTCTCGCCTTAAAACCAGGGGGCATAGGGAGGGGTGGGATGAATTCAGAGAAGCCTCCGCCTAAAAGGCTATGTCACTCACTTCTCTGCCTCGGCTTCAAGACATCGGTTCGTCATAGCGTCAAGCAGAAATTCGACGTTACCTGACGTTAACGCGTTGTTGAGCAACGCGACAGACGCTGCATTACTGCTCAGTTAAGTAACGCTACTTATGTAGCGTTGTTCTTTGTCCTTCTTTGTCCTTTGTGTTCTTTTTTTGCGCTAAATTTTTTACTTAATGGATCACCAACTAGCCCGGCAACATGCTCTCCTCAACTGCATCTCTGTTTTTTTTTTTCTTTTGGTATCGGTGCTGCGGTACGTAGAGATGTGCGTAGTGTTTCTCAATCGACAAGAAAGGTTGATCGCCGTAGTCTATAGCGGCTCCACTCGCTGTGGTTCGCTAGCCGCAAACCGCGTAAAATAAACAAATGGCGTCTGGGGTGCTGCCGGGAGCACCGCGCGCAGGTCAGCGCATTGTTTACGGCAAACATTAAATAAGTGAAATATGATTAAAAATCTCGTGCTGCAATCGTGCAGAAAGCATCGAGCGTTTGCAAATGCGATGGAAGTCGCTCCAGGACAAGCTTAAAGTAGCAGTCGAACTGTTTCGGCCGGTTTCAGCCTGCGAAGACTTGCAACAACACAGGAGCGTGTGCGCCAGACACGCTTCATGGAGATGCGTGCTTTTTCCAGCCTTGTCAGGGCGCGGTACTGGGAGCGTAGGCGCGTTGCTCGTGCGCCTCTCGTGCGCCCCATGGAGCGGGGCCTTAAGACGTCACAGAACCTCAAAGCTCGCACCTTAGGAACGCGTCGGAGTGCCCGGAAGCGGATATGACGCAGCGCATCACGTACGAACGCGATTACTTTCCCCATGACTTGCAAAACAATGGAGACGCACTACTCCACGCCTCCCTAGTTTCGGGCCACCCCAACATGGGGACAGTGCTGCCGTCCTAATGAGAAAGTATGAGGGGCCACGACATAGAGCCGGATAAGATCACCTCTATCCCCATCGTCTACAGACACATAGATGAAAAACACAAAAGAAGTGTACACTCGGCAAAAACCAGCAACTGGTATGTGAAATACCGAGAAGCAAAAGAAATGCGGTTGGTTTTCAGCGGCGTGCCCGACAGAATGTGTAGCCGTAGAGTAGAACAAAACGCCACACGCCTTAAAATGTAGCAGCGACTGCCGTTTGTCACCGAGTACACGAAAAGCAAGTCGTCTCCAGGGCACAGAACGAAGCAACCTCTTCGACGAGGGGAGCAGTAGTGCGAGCTCTAGCAACTCGGGTGCTGAAGCGCAGAGGTGTGACCGCAATCGCTTTCTTACAACAGCACCAGCTTCGTAAGTGTCGCCTACAGATTTTTTTTTATTATTATTTTTTAAATATGGTATGCCGCTTCTGCTACATAAAAACGTGCCATGCACATCACAAAGATGACAGGAGGTTTAGATTGAGGTTGTAGCTAGCTACTGGTGGGATTAACTTTGTGGATCTTCCGATAACTGGCCATTTCTCCAGCGCAGCGAGACGTAGACAATAATCGATGTCCGGAATTATGAAACGGGTCAATGACCTGACAAACGCGCGTCGCATGCATGTACGTAATCCCCCACGTTAGAGAACTGCTACTGCTGTGCTTTGAAGTCCGGGCCTGAGTCACGTAGGAATTTTAAAAAGATGTCACAACACGTGCCGGACTAGTGGCACTGCTGCGCGGGATACTTTACTGCAACTTCACGACCTTCTTATACAGACAGAAGCAAAAGTAGACGTCATACCCAGTTATTCCCAGACGCAGCCTCCTCATGCAAACACCTCGATCGCTCTGCCTACTTGTGGACATAGCTAAATGGCGCACCGACTGCTTATAGGCGTTTTCTTAGCGGATAGCGGAAGGAGCAACAGAGGGGCAGCAAGGGGGCGAAAAGGCAGAGACTGAGCTCTCCTTGGGACAGGGACACAAGCGCTGCGCTCACCTCGCGAATACCTTGAACAGCGAACGAAGAAGAATGCTGACACGAAAGCAGCCAAAAAAATCTGACGACGAGTGAGCGCTTTATCGACTGCTGGCATATACCGGTCATAGTGCGTTTTCTTCATTTGGGCCCGCTGCAGTACTCATCAATTCTCAACATGATTTGATTTTGTTCCGAGCGCTAAATAAATACTGGAGAAAAACCACCCAACAAGCAAGTTCCCGCTGACAGGGCTGAAATAATGAAAAAGAAAAAAAGCATGAAAACCTGCCGTTCACACTGTGAATGAGTGTGTTTCCTTTCAGCGGCCCTTGATAACGCGCCGGGAATGCTGCAGCTTCTTCATACAATAATGTCTAAGGCACGCACGAGAAGAGCGCAAAGGTTACACGCGGTGACTTGGTCGCTCCTTCCCGAATTCTCCCCACCCCTCTGCTCCTGATTTTCGAGTGCGCACAAAAGTAGGTCGAGCACGCAGGGCGAATCGACCCAATCAGGAGCGAAGAGAGGAGAATGTCAGCGCCTCACTGTGGAGCAGCTTCTAGCCCAAGCACAAGACACGAGCGGTTCGGCTTGCTCGGGCCCTTTTCAGGGGCATAGGGATCCGGGCTCCCGCAAGACTTCTATTTCCCCCAAAGACAGAAGCGGGTGATCATTTCGAGAAGGTCGAAGCCAATACTATAAACGAGGGCGTAAATGTAAAAGGTGGCAAAAGGAGGTGTCAAAGAGCGGGATATATGACAGGAAAAAAGGGAGATAAATGTTCCTTTCTCCAAACGCGAACGAGTTTAGGCTCCAATGCGCAGAGAAGCATGGACGTTTGGGTGAATACTACTTAGAAGCAGGCAAGCGACGAAACAAACTGAACGGGAGGACATAACACGCGCGTCGAAAGAAACCCTGCTGTACCCTGGACACAGGAGTGCTTAGTACCCGTTCCCTTGCGAGTGGCTATGCTTCGAAAAGGCTATTCTCCGGCGAATATTGCCATGATACAGGAAGGTTCCTCCGGCCACGCCTACAGCTGTTTGTACGAGAAACAGTATTGCAAGTCATGCGATAGTGTCGGAAGATATCTAGTGGAAATATTTTCTTATTCCGCTATTTATTTGTGCCGTTATTGAGTTACTTATGCCGTTATCTAGCAACTGTTTAGGAACAACTGAGCACACCAAACAATAACACACGCTGAAAACGCCCAAAACTCGTAAGAATGCCACAGTAAACACGACACCATATTAGCCTCGTACACAGTGGATAAAGTTGATTAAAGAAAAAGTGGAAATCTCCGTCGCGCAGCGGCGCCTACCTGCTGCGAACAAAGCTTCGGGCAGCCCGTAAGTGGTGAACGTACCTGAAACGAGAAGAGAAAAACGAGAACGCACTCGTGTAAGAAATATGTTTACAACGTCAGTCAAGAAACGGGCATTTTGAAAGTGGTGGAATATCACAGCAATCTTAGCACCCGTCTGCCTGGATGACAGAGTAGCGCATTCGTAACAGCGTGCTTAGAAGCTGCAATAAATGCCGCCTGGTAGGCTGGCGATCAAAGCAGGACGCGCTTTCATTCCACATAAGGGGCAATGAGGTCTGCACGAAGCTACGGAGCATAGGCAGACAGGAGATAACCGAGAAGCGTATTGCCGGTCCCCGAAAACTACAAGCAATGGAAGTGCCGGGTGCGTCACTAAAAAATAAAACACAACCTTACGTTTTGTTCGAGCATAAAGCGCACTGAAATGCACTATTAATAAAATAGCTTTATGGATAAAAATTACTTACTGTAAAAAGCTTAATACATCGGTGGCGTCCATCGCGGTATCTTTGGTACATTGAATAAGTCAACTTGAATATCGGCGCGGCGTAATTCCGTTAAACGAGTTTAAAGCGTGTTAAACGGCGATTGCTGCTGAGAGGTGTTTCTGAACGCAAACTAAAGGTAGCATACACTCACTGAAGGCAGGAAATGATTACGGTGAAGGTAATTGTATACGTGTAACCGTTGTCATACCGTCATTTCCTGGCTGTGTTCGCGGCTGGTTTTGCTACCATTAAGAATAAAAAAACATCACATTATGCAACCTCGAGAGGAACATACTACAGGAGAAATGTTCGTAATTTATTTAAATGTTGTGAATTAAAACAAAATTTAAAAAAATTAAACATACAGGAATCGATCACATGTTTTAGAGTCGGGCACGTGGTGTTAATCCATTGCACCACAGAAGCGACGGGGAGTGCGGTCATTAAATGCGCTGTTACTCGTTTTCATTCAACGTACTAAAGATGGCGCGACGTACAAAAGTGGAATGATCAGAGGATTACTGCGAGCATTTTTACTCCAGCAAAATATTTTATTGCCTATAAATTTTAGTGTTTGTACAGCATTGTGCACTCAACAAAACATATAGCTTTATTGACTTTCTTTTTGTTGTTTTATTTATTTATTTTTTTCAGGGACGCACCCGGAACTTCCGTTGCTGGAGTTTTCGGGAAATGGCAATACGTAACCGAGAAAGCGCTTGAAAATGTCTTGAACATGTGCTGAACGCAAATCATTGTAAAATAAGACGGCTCAGCAAAATAAGTAAAAAAGTTCTGCCTCAGCTGAAAGAGGAAGCGAAGAACGAATAAAAAGGCGCTACCACGCATGGCATAGGCACACGTCCAGAGGTGAAGCGAAATGAAAGAGCAACGAATACGCCTTCCTGCCCGCTGCTATCGATCATGAAAGTCATTGGAGTGAAGTAAAGCTCAAGGCGCTGCTTTACATTTCGCATTATAGATGCCTTTTTATTTTTGTTCCTTTCTGTTTGTTTATTTAATTATTTAATTATTTATTTATTTATTCTTTTGCCGACCCCTCAATGCCACGTTCCAAACGGCTGGAAAGGTCGGAAAACACGATCGCCGCAAGCTTCCACAAGAGAACAAGCGAAGCGATTCTTTTATTTACACCGCTTAATTTTGAGCCGAAAAGGGAATTTAAACTGGCAGTAGATTTCAGATCGCCGCCGAGAAAAATACGAGGAGGCATGGAAGGATACGAGGGGACCATTAAAAATTCTGACGTGCTTAAATATTGGCACAGCCGGCACAGTGCAATGCGAATACCGGCAACTGTCAGCGGAAAGTAGCGACAACGAAAAAATTTGGTCGCTGAGGTATTCGATAAAGAACAAAGCTCGCTTTGCACCAGACTCAATGAACGCAATTGCGAACTGTCGATGCAAAAAGTGGTTGAACATCTGAATACAGGTAGATGCGTTTTCCGGAATATATCTTGGAAATCTTGTTCTAGGCAATCGGGTACCATTCAACACATTTGACAACAAAAACGTCAAATTAAAGATGAAATACACAAAAAAACTACACACAGCGCTAAGTCTGACTGACACAGACAAACAATAGCAGTTCAGTCTAAAGAAGAAGAAAAAACATTCGGCGCAAAACACACCCCGACGCGTCCAGTTAGACTAAATCTGATGCAAGTAACTATCAACGCACTTCACACAATTGGCTCAAAGCTCGTCCAGGATTTGAAAATGCTTTCTTGCATCAACAGGAGCCGTAAAGTGCACGTGTCACGCAATAAGCAGCAGGCGTGTGCAAAAAGAGGAGAACCAGAAGCCGCCTGAACAGGAGTGACCAATAACGAAACACAACACGACGAGAAACATAAGGAAACCCTGCAAACAAGCAAATGGTGAAAGAGGGAAATCACAGAACCGATGGCAAATTCACGGAAACCCTTAGCACAAGACGACGAAAATGCCCGCAGAAATTAGCAGTTGGGCCTTCACCAACGCGAACTATAAGACTAAATATCCAAACGTAGCAAAGAAAATCACCAATCTAAACAGAACATAACTACAGTAACACCGGTGTGCTCCACAAAGAGAAAAATGTTTTCTTGGGTGAGACACAACAGAACTAAAAGAAAACTGAAAACCAATATTCTATATTTGACAGGCAAGAAATCAGGCCTGGAAAGCGCATGGAAATCCGGAAAAAAAAAAAAGGTGAAGCATCCAAAAAAAAAAAAAAACAACAACAAAAAGAACTAAAGAAATAACCTTGATCAGTCTTAGCATTGAAGATCGTTGAGGAAATATTACCACCGAAATAAGAGCACGGGAGCAGATAAAGGAAATCATTCAGGTAGACAAAGAGGAAATTATTAAGCGCTGGCAATATTCAACACATCTACACCTGGAGTAAGAAAATTTTCTGGCCGAATGGAACATCAAAAGGAACGTCACGATCATGTCCGGCGAGAAGGCGGCTGTTATTGATGTCCAGGTGCGCGAAAGTGAGAAGCGCTGCCAGGACGAAATGAAAGCCGGCCTTGCTAATTAAGAACAGCGTTTCGCTCCTTCGCAGAGCCTAGAAACATTAAACGATAGAGGTGAATAGTGCTTTTTCTCCTGCCAATGCATGTGAGAGATGCTCAAAGCGCAAAAAGAGCTAAAACGAACGTTCCAAGGAAAACACAAAAACAATTTGCATTTCTTGCTTTCTTTTTCTTTTTTTTTAGAGAGAGACGCCAGAAAGCAAGGCGGTTTTATATAGGCGCTATGGCATCTACTCTGAAGCCGATGCTTGAACATACCCCTTAATTTACCCCTTAATTTTGTTCCCTTGTTCTTTCTGAGCCCGGTGAACAATTGAACTTATCCAGATCGTATTTCTCGGGCTAAATGAGATAACGATAATACTCGCATTATAGTGCGATCGAAAACGTCTCGTTTGTTCATATCTTTTTTTCTGCTGTAACCACGTCCACTGTTGGAAAGGTCCGCCTGTAAAGCGTGTTTCTCTGCGTACCCTATAACAGTGCGGGGTAGGCGACCTTCATTTCAGAGGCGCAGATATTAGGTTCTGGAAAAGCTTTGAGGGCGCTGCAGAACCTGCAAGGAGAAACGCTAAAACCTGAGCGTGGCCGCAGCTGTTACGACACGCACGCGTCATCACTTTTTGCGTGGCATCCTGGTCATGTGACTTGATGATGTCGTCATTTCTGGAAGGCATACTGGCCAAGTTATTTTGTCACGTGACTTGACAACGTTATCGCTTATTGCAAGTCATCTCGGTCATGTGACTAGACCTGTTGTGGGTGCCATATTTAAATTTTGAGATGAGGGAGACGGGGGGACACAGAACACATCACTGGCTAACAACTTTACCGAATAGCGTGAAAAGATGCGATATGCATATGTACACATGGCTGGAGAGGACGTGGAATGAGGGATTGACAGTGACAGTGCGACAGTGCTGCGCCCATAGCACGGATATGTTGCGCTCCCTTGCGCCGTGCCGTGCGTACATTGGGATCCAAGTGCCTACCAAAATGGGACAGGTCGGGGCAAGCCCAATTCGGGCTTGTCCGCTTGATCCCTAAAGGGACCCATGTGGGCATTATAGTGATTGCCACAGCCCGACTTATCCATTTTTTTATTTCTTTTATTTTTTTTTGGTTGGGGGGGGGGGGGGATATTCCGTGTTACTAGTGAGGTGAACTGAGACTCGCGTGACCTAATTTATTTTTGCACTCTCAAGATAAGTAATTAGTAAAGGCTATCCTTTAAAGGATTGGCATGAGAAACGAGTCAATTCAAAAATTGTTGGTAATCTTGAAAAGCATCTAGCTTCAATGTTTGCACCACGGCAACAATTTTACAACTATGTATAATTACTGGCCTTAGAGCATAGTTATCGCTTAACGAGCTGCTTGAGCACATCTCTCAGTCAGCACATAAAGCCACAAAAAGTACATAAAAAATTACGGCCCATTTGCATAGATAATCAAATGCGAAGTATATGCGTAGCACTGCTTATCCCTGCTATACCTTTCCATCTCTTGCAGTCGCGCAGCGCGTTGTCCTGAAGTTTCTACCACACGTTTGTTCCTCTTCGCTTCGATATCCGTTTCACGACGACGCTCAGTGTCTTCAGCAGTTTACTGAACATGCTCGGCCCGCTTCCTCATTCTTTGTACTCGATTCTTGCACCGTTTAGCTGCAATCAGAATCAGTAGACTCACGATCCCGCTGCTTTCGTAACCGTTGTAGTTTAGCACTTCGAGCACGGCGAACCTGCGCCGCAGTGCCAGATGGCCCGGCTTTATCCACAATTGCGACGCGAAGCAAACGCGCGGCCCAGCCGCGTTCTCAGCTTTCCTTACGCCATCTTCAGAAATGAGCGAAAACAGGCACAATGTACCTCTTTACCATGTATTGCTCTGCGGCCAAAAGGTCTGGGGTGGAATCATAGGGAGAGAGGAAGAGCGAAGAGAGAGGGAAATGCGCTTGAAGGCGAGCGCCAGTTAAGGACCGGAGGTGAGCACAAGCTGCTTCACGACGCGGCGAGCAGCTCGGAGCCAAGATCCAGGAAGCAGCGCGCGTGAACGTCTGCTGTCCGTGAAGGCTGAGGAGTGACTGATGCGAGGGGAGGGATGCCGAAGTTGAGGACGCGCGAGCGGCACACGACTGCCCACTGCCCAGTGACGGCCGCCACGCCCGCAACAGACACCTCGCTGTCTTACTCTCTCACTGAATGCAACTGTGCGGCCGCTCTGCACCCTCAGTGTTAAGTCGCGTGGTGCGTGCGTCGTTACTTTCCCTTCCTCCTCGTCAAGTTCACGGAGAGACGAATGTACAGAGAGAGAGAGAGAAAGAAAGAGGCTTATGCTGCAGCTGTGCGGCCGCTCCGACTCCTCAATGCTGAGCCGCGCGACGCGCGCTTCGCAAATTTCTCTTTCTCCACTTCAAGTTCACGACAAGAGAGAGTGAGCGGTTTCGGACAGATATCGGTGAAATCGGTGATTACGGCTAGTAGTGCTACGCACTAAAAATGCCACACCGAGGAAAGCCCCAATAGGGAAAAGCGAATATTGTCCTTTTAGACGCGTCATGAGAAGCTCAATGAACACAGCTGACAGGTGTAAGTGCTTTTATAATGTGAGTAAAATTTTCGCGGGTTACATTGTAGCGTGCGCAGACTGAAGCTGGGTGCAAATATGCCAGTAAGCTGTTTTTCACGACAATATACAGCTTTAGAAAAAATACTTCCTTCTCGAAGCTTATAATTAGAGGTTAGCCATTTAATCTTTGCTAATTAACAAAACTTGCAGAATGAAAAAAAAAAATCTGCGAAGCTGCGCAGGGGACGACGCCGCTCTTAACAGCCCTCTGTTCATTTCACTGGGACTGGTTCACATCGTGCCTTTAAAAGCTTGGAAATATTTATTGAGCTAGAACATGCTAGTACATGTTGTCATGACATATGAATGCGATAGGTCATGAAGGATAGAGGCAAAGAGAGAAGCCGATTTTTAAAAAGCGGCATATTAGGCGTTTAAAGGCTGATGGGAATGAAGAATGGACATCACATAATAAAAACGTTCGCTAGGAACCTGACTAATCAGACGAAATAGTAGAGCGAATGACTTCGGGTCGTTCTCGGGTGGTATCGGATTCACACGATATTCTTCTGGTCCAACGCGCGCTGGAGACCGCAGTCAGTGCTAAGATTCCTAAGCAAGAGTACCACCCTCGAAAGAAAAACGAATTACAATAAACTAGCCTCTCTGGTTGGTCAAGTTTCGAAAAACGAACTATGAAGAACAGAGAATGCACCATTGCTGCAGGTTCACTTTTGCAGACGCTCATTTTAGTAAAGTGAAACGAAGGAACCAGTCCCTCGTTTCATTTATATCTTGGAAGCTTTGGATCAATACATAGCGGCAGAACAATATGGTCAAAAATCGTGCGGACTTCTCCGTGCCGATATTTTTAACTCCTCAAATGTCCTATTGAGAGCCCAGCTAGATGCCGCAGCCTGGACGCCGATGACGGCGGTTATTGGGCTCGGATTGATCCTGCGACAGACCATTTACAAACGGACCGTGACTTCAATATGTGTTTGTGAAAGGAAATCAAAGAAACAGCGACCACGTCATCCACCCGTCCAAGTCCTCACGAGCCACGAAGAAGAGCAGCAGCGGATATTGGAGAGATGCCAAGCCGAGCGACGGGGGAAAATTGCGAAGACGGCAACGGGGCGGCATTGCCGGGAGAGCCCGACAGGGGGCAGACTAGAGCGCGTTCTCACGACTGGAGATCAATCTCTTCGCGCAGAGACCCCGCGAAAGATGCGAAGCGAGCAGTGGTAGAAACGACTTCAGTTATAGGGACCGATGTATCATTTTAAGGCGAATGCCGGAAGTGCAGGGCTAGAGCAACTGATTGTAGAAGACACATCGATCTGACCTTAAATAATCAAACACGGCGACGCCCAGAAATGAACATAAATTTATGACGATAAGGTAAACCTTTCTATTCCAAGCGTGCAGTGACCGCTTTCTCCCTACCGAGTCCAGAAAGAATCAATGTGTGCGGTATATATCGAAGAAATGATTGAACAGCCTTCAAATGCGCACACAGCAAAAACAGTTGCAGAGCTTTGAATTCGTGGGAATATTCGATTACGATCAAGGTTGCTAGTATTCCACGGGTAATATCACTAGAAAGTGTTCATGCACTGGACTGCAGAAGTTTTCGACGCAAAAGATTTCTCTCGTCATGAAGCCTCGAAAAGTGTGAAATTTTATTTCTCTAGTAACAACAGCGACAGTACGTTTCTCCAAACAAGAAGTCTTCCGTGGATAAACAGTACAGAAAACTCAAGAAGATCCTGGCGAAAATGAGTTCCCAAAATCTGCCCCCGCACCAACCTTCGCGGCACAAAGGGGAAATATGCAGTGCAATCCTCAATGTTAGGAGTATTAATGATGTTATTGTAACTAATTTTTCATTGCGTTGGATTGGAACACGGTTAGATGGCTCAGAAGTGTGCAGAATACTGCCATGCTAGCTATACGAACTTAAGAAAAAAGCTATGAAAAGGCAGCGAAAATCCAGCGCCGTCGCAAAGACCACTGCATGCCTTCGGCCAAGCCGCGTTTTTATCCACACCATTCTTACACCTCGTGAATTAACCATCCGCATCAGAAAAGACAATGCGGTTTCATTTAGCGATTTGGAAGCAGTCTGACACAACGAACACAGGTGTGGCGTTGATGGATTGACTGTACGTTCGCATTGGCAGCGCTCTCTCCGATATATAAAGAAGCAGACAGCATTTCCCGGAATCACCCCTGTGCAAGTATCGAAGATGAAATAAAACAAAGAAAATGAACCTCCATAATGTCAAAGAAAAAAAAAAAAAACAGGAGAAGTTTCATCTGTGTGTACCTTCTTTTCCTGAGACGATCTGTGAAAAATGACTTAATGTGTGAAAGAGAAAAGAACAACTCAGTAGGCCTTTTCCTCCAGTGTGCAGTGGATCGCTAAGCGACACGCAAATTAAAACCTATAACTCAGTAAGTATGCCTTTGTGTCCCACTTCTAGGGCGTCGTGGCTGATATGGCATCGAAAAAAAGTACCAACAATGATTGGTGCAATTTAAGGAAGGAGAATCTCCATGATGAGCTACATAAAACGCTCAACCTAACAGCCTCTATAGCCTACAATTATTCATGAAGCAGCGCCAGATCATTTCTGCTTTTTTGTTGAGGAGGCCAGACCGTTAAATTGACCGCACTCGAATTAATTTATCGCTGTCTTTCCTGTACCTGAGTGCCCCATTAATTTCCGCCTGAAAAGAAGCAACAGAGTCCAGAGACTGCACCAGGTGTAGTGCTTAATTGAGACGGGAAGTGACAAGGAAAAGTCAAAATGGAACTGACGGACAAAGTACGTACATTGTAAGTGTAATAAGCTGAAACAAAAATACTGAACAACGATAAAGAGCAGAAATTATTAAAATAGAAAGTAGAAAACAAAACACATAAGGTAGGAGCTAATAGAATAGCGGTTAAAAAAAGCGCAAGTAGAACGAGAAATGACAAACGGAACAAAAGAAAGACAAGAATGAGAAAAAAGCAGGAGAAAAGTCTAAATTTGATATTGTGGTGAGAAATGCAGCACCGCGATAATTAAAGAACGAAGAGGAAAGGAAATGTTGCACAATGCTACAAAAAACTGTTCCGGCTCATTTAGTTAAGTTGTCCAAATACGAAGCATGTGCGCTAGTACGCGGTGTTTCATTCAGGCTAGAGTTTCACGATACCTTCATAGATGAGGGAAATAATGACAAGGGACCTTAGTGGGACCCAGTTCGCGCACCTTCAGATAACAATACGATAGGGCTGTTTAGATCTATTGCGCGCGGATGGATACTGACAAGCAAGATGACATGTGACGCACAACACGACAGAGCTGGGTTAAACACGCAGAACGATCGGCAACGGCGATAGCGCAGTGCTTTCGTACATTGTCCAGCGAAGCGTATCTATTCGCGAAGCGGCGGGACCGCAACCTATTTTCGGCGCAGTTGTGGCCATATTCAGAATATTCTTTCAAGGTCAAAGCAATTTCTCCGCGCCGGCTATCCTCATCTTCCCGAGCGACGCAGTTGGTGGTGACTACATACAGTTTACGCGCTCACTGGGACATCTAAGGGAGCACATTAAATTTTTAGGTTTCGATATGCAAACGAGGTTAGGCAAACGAAGCAACAACAGAAGAACCGGCGAAGGATTAAAGTCGATGGGAAGAGCGGCCGCGCGTTGTTGAGTAGAAATAGCCAACCGCGCTATAAGAGACATGGATGAGCAATGACCTTCCCGCCAGGATGCTTCGCGCATGCTCTCCCGGAGACGCACAAGCTTCGCCAGTAAGGGGATGAGGCGAGAGTTTTAACGCTCTCCCTAAAGCTTCCTTTGCGGATCCTCTTTCAAGCAATGCTGTAATGGCGACTAGTTGGTTTTCCATCATCATGTAGGCGCGCAGAACTTTAACTCGAGGCGATTCACAAACACACGACAAGACTAGTACGTGCGCGAACTAGTTGAAAGTTCGCGCACGTACTAGTCTTGTCGTGTGTTTGTGAATCGCCTCGAGTTAAAGTTCTGCGCGCCTACATGATGATCCTCTTTCGTGCATATGCACTTGGTAATTAACGTAATCTCTAATCCTTTAATAAGTCCCTCAGTCACTGCACACAAGCTGCCAGATTACATGAAAGACCACGCGGCATAGATGCGAAACGCAGTCTCAACCAAGCCGGCCAGCATGATCGCATTGTTAGAGGTACCGTGTCCCCCTGGGATCTAAAGGCAATGCTTTCAATTCCTATCCCCCCCCCCCCTCGTTCTTCCTGTAATTTATATTTTCAGTGCAATTAACCTACGTTTTAAATCACCGCTCCACGCATGACCAAATGCGAAATTTTTTGTCACGCTGCAGGGTTTCATGACGAACGGAGGTCTTAACCTTGTCGGGTTAGAAGGCTTATTCTTAACGTTAACGAACGCAACCGCACCTTAGTTGTTGTCTCCCGATGCCTGGCAGAGTAAAACACAAAAAAAAGAAATGTCAACAAAAGCAGTGAGAAAACTAGGTCTGCTAGGTGTAGAGGATGCCTATAAAGCAGCGGAGTCACCGGTTACGAATGTTGCCTCAAACATTTCGAGATGTACGCGCATGTGACTAACGTGAGGTTTTACCAGAAGTGCTTTAGCTCTTCGCGCAAGAAGTCAGAAATCGATACTGTGAAGGAAAGAACCCTAAATGTTTTTCGGCAGATTTGGCCACCGCTAGCATAACGCGAATCAGTGGACCTGCAGAAGAGGCTGCCATTGTTCTCATCGTAGCTGCTACAGACGACTGCAGGGTAGTCATCGATTCAGATGTCGTATCAGGAAACTAGCCGAAAGGGCTGATTTCGCCCTTAGCAAATTACTCCAGGATAATAATGCTATTCTGGAAACTGCTTAACGTTTTTCCCTCGAAAATCAGAAGTCCAGGCATCCATTATCCTCGGATTTACAAACCGAGCTTCCAGGAAACCAACTTCAGGAAGCATCTCGTTAGCTGACACAAGATCCTGCAGACCCAAAGAAAAATGGTGTCCCAGGACAGAGCTACAATGGTGGCCACCGGGATCCCGAAGAAAGGATTTAACCTGCAGTGCGTCACCTTTTTTTCTTCTTTTTTTTTTTTGCAAATAAATGTTTTCAACAACAACAACGAGATCCCGCAACACTCAGAATAAGCTCGGACAGTCTATCTACCGGTGAACAAATACCTAGGCAACAGACAAGAAGCAACCTGGAAAAAGGCCGCAAATAAATACCTTTCCAAACTGCTCAGATGCTTCGTCTCAGGAAAGGTGACTGCACGAGCGGAGTTAGCGGCCATGAAATAAGGACTCCTTGGCGCACCAGTCGTGCCTCCTCACTTTGAATTCTCCTAAGTAAACGTTCATTCGCACTCTCTTTCTCCTCTCAATCTCACCCGCCCTCCCAACGACTTACCCACCCATTTCCCACTTACTTTCACTCTCTCTCCCTTCTGAAACTAGCGCCACAAGAAGGTAACGAATAGTATAATTTCGCAGTGGTTGCGAAAAATTATGTCGCACAAGACAAGAAAGAACACTGGAGGTTGTTCATATTCTCGTTGTAAAATATAAGTGTGAGAGAGATTCCAGGGACTCGGCGGCAGTGCTGCCAAGTTGGCGGTTTTGCCGCTCAATTTAGCGAGTTTTCGCACTGTTAAGCGGGCAAAAACTTTCAAGTGCATGAGGCGGCACAGTCCGAGGGATAGGTAGCAATGCTTAGGTCTTAAAGGCATTTTTTTTTTTTTCCTAGTGGTGTTCTGTGGTCCTACACATTTGGTTTAGAACAGTCATATCAGTTCCTTGAAATTACCTTTATTTCTGCAAGAAGAGGTCGCTGTGAGCGCATGAAATCCTCATTGATTGGTTGGTTTATGGGGTTTAACGTCCCAAAGGTTGGTTATGAGAAAAGCCGTACAGTAATAGAAAGCTCCGGAAATTTCGACAATATGGGGTTCTTGACGAGCACTGACATCGAAAACGGGCGCCTAACTTTTCGCCTCCATCGAAAAGCGGCCGCCCAGACAGGGATTCGATTCCGTACCCTTCGGCGCGGAGAGCATGGCATCCTGAGATGTCAAGCTGGCACACCCTATAGCCCTTCAATTGATTTATGCAGAATTTCTCAATGCAGTTATCGTGTCTGCTGTTGACGGGCATGTGGTCCGGCGGACTGAGAGCTGTCAGGCCTGTACAGAAGTACAAGAAAAAGTGGCGTTTCAGGAGCCTAAGTTATTTCTTAGAATAAAAAGGTAGCGCAAAAGGAAGGGACCACAAACAAGAACCAACCAGCGCAGCAAAGAGATTTATTGAACCCTAAGTTTTGATCACTTGAAACTCCAAATGCAAATGAACTCCCTTCTGTAGATAAACATTTGCCGAAGCCCATTACGGAATTAATAAGTGATACGAAAAAATCGCTCCCATTCAAATTGAATAGAAGGAGCCCACTCTCGTCACCTGGGACAAAGGTGGGAGCCCAGCAGCTGAGCCGAATTGTACAGCGATGCTTTGGAAAAAAAATAGAAAAAAATCAGACCCATCTTCAAGGTGGTCGAGTTTTCTTTATCCATGCTGATCCTGCTCAGACAGAACGCAGAGTTTATACAAATGGTGAGTCAAGTACACATTATTGATATAAACAGTGAACGTATACGTGAATAGAGATATCATTTATTCGAGACGGGTTCGCAAGGAGACTGATCGAACTGCGAAAGTGACAAATGTAATACAAAAGATCGGAACGATATGAATGAACACGTTGGCAGCGATGCTGGAATCCCGTCTAGAACTGGCAGCCCGCAGAAGAGTACTCGGCCAAGGTGAAGGAGCCGACAGCACTTTGCGAGTGAAAGTGTCTGAACTCAGCCGCTTGCAGTCAGCAAGAAGCGCTTTTGCAACTTTAATTTAAATCTATGAAAGGCAGGCGACATATTCCTGGGAACGAAAGTACTTGTCGACTAACGCTAAATTCAAAAAAAAAAAAAAAAAAAAAAAAAACAACAACTGGTTTTTAAAAGATTAACGACATTGTCTATATTGTTCGCAGATAAAATAACAAAAAAAAAAATAGCGCTAAACTTTCCATTTGATGCAAATATCTAATTTAGCGGCGTTTGTCGAGTTTTTGGTCTTCGAGTTGCGGGTTTTGAACGTTCGATTTGGTAACGCTGCTGTGAAGAGAAGAACGGGAAATGTCATGCGCTGGTCAGAGATATGACTTCTTGTTCTTTGGTGCGAATATCGAAATGACAGTTTTGTTTGTGCCAATGTCTATCGCTTTCACGAGGAAGCATATTTCACACGACGACATGCCTACCCTAGCAGATCAGATTCTGTCAAGCACCGCCATACAACATTCCATTGCTGCATACGGCAGTGAGAGCGGCCTGCTTCGAGTAATGTGAGAGAGGTCGACTAACAAGATCGGCAGCATGGCAAGCAACGAGCAACAGCTTGAAGAACCGTGAAGACGAAGCTACATTCCCATCCCTCCTAACTTCCTAATTACCCAAACAGCGTCCGAGAATCATCTCTTCCTTCAAATAAAGGCTTCATTCATTCATTCATTCATTCATTCATTCATTCATTCATTTCAAAATTGCAATTTCCCATTTGTCCTAATTATGAAATTTACTCGTCTATAGAAGTGAGGCGAACTATTGCACTCAACATTCAACGTCACCGCCCTTACAAGTGCCTTTAAAATGACCCTACTAAACTCACTCGGAACAAGGCAGCCGAGAGAGTTGCAATGTTTGCGACCTTGGTCGTCCTTTTATTTCTTTCCATTCCTCAGGCTCCTACACAAACCGTGCACTAACCAGACATAACGAGCGCATGTCTGGGGACGCGATATCGATGGCATGACAGCAACTCTACGGGAAGAAAACAAGACGTAGAAATATGAAGCCACTAACAACTGCCAAGAAAGGCGGACAGGGAAGAAAGCGGTTTCCCCTCAGAATGACACTTAGCTGTCCCGGATGGGAAAAAAGGGCAGAAGCGAAGAAAGAGCAAAACATGAATGAAAATAAAAGACGTAAAAGCGAACACTGCATAGCGGCACCTAAATGAGAGGTTGCGGCCAAACGGAGCCGACGAAAAACATGCCAGCGAAGATGAATCACGCTTGCAGCTGACCGTCGCAGCTCGCCAGAGCGAAGTGCGTTCCCCTTTGGGGAGTTGGTGTCGAGGCCGCGGCGACGCGACGTGCAAATGATGGATTGAAAACACGCCGATGAAATACGCGGACCCCCAGAGGGGAGGCCGAACAA
The DNA here is from genome assembly GCF_055883805.1 of Amblyomma maculatum. Taxonomy (NCBI): domain Eukaryota; kingdom Metazoa; phylum Arthropoda; class Arachnida; order Ixodida; family Ixodidae; genus Amblyomma; species Amblyomma maculatum. Next base: position 5,883,370 of record NC_139349.1, read on the forward strand.
GTTTCGTTTCCTCCCTAAGTGCAACGGAAGGCGATGCATTAGGGGCATCCGACCTCTCTAGAGACAGCAGCCAAACGCGAGACTCGCGAAAATAACAGACGCGCAAAAAGAACGAAGACGGAATCAGCCCACGAGATGAACTCTCGGCCACCACATATTTCGGCCTCAAAACATAAGCAACATGAGTTGTGTTGAACGACACATAAGCACTTTCAAGCCTGCGCCAGCATGCTCATTCGCCGTGCACTCGGCAGGCTGGGCTCGTTTAATAAGGAGCCCTGAAACTCAAGCAGCGAAGAGCTCAGGGCGAGCCGTGAGGCGCTATTAATTCTGATCACGCTTAATTCGGAGCTTTCAATGCTGACATTAAGAGCACCAAAAAAAAAAACAAAAAAACAATCAAGTGCCAATCGAAATGGCACTGCTCTGGCAACGACACTGCATGCTTCGATCTCCGTTTCCCAACACAAAAGCCCAAGAAGATTTTTGTTTATGTTCTTTCATTTTTGATGCAACGCAGGCAAACGGTGTGCGCGTTGCGACGTCACTCATGCTGCATCAACATCAAAATAAAGAAACCTATAAATGCAGAAAAACTATTACACGAGAAATTAGCTAGTTAGTTATATGGGGTTTCATGGCGCACAAGCAACAGCGGCTATCACGCGCCAAACACAAGATCAGATGACCTGTTATGATGAGTGCCTATATGTTACGACATTATACTAAACTTATAAAACATTGGCTTTCTTCAAAAAGGTACAAACAAAAAATAATCGACGAGTATTTGTTCCCTTAAAAGCAGAGCAGGATGAAATGTAATGAGTTCATTGTAAAATACAGTAAAATATTTTTTTTTTCCTAAATTCACTGAGATGCAAACATGACATTAAAATGTGATTAACTGTGAGCTCATCTCAATACATTTCACACACAGGTTTACCTTTTTTCGTTAGCAAGAAACTCTATGCATGGTGTGTGTGTGTGTGTGTGTGTGTGTGTGTGTGTGTGTGTGTGTGTGTGTGTGTGTGTGTGTGTGTGTGTGTGTGTGTGTGTGTGTGTGTGTGTGTGTGTGTGTGTGTGTGTGTGTGTGTGTGTGTGCGTGCGTGCGTGCGTGCGTGCGTGCGTGCGTGCGTGCGTGCGTGTGTGTGTGTGTGTGTGTGTGTGTGAGAGAGAGAGAGAGAGACCTATGCACAAACGACATAAAATTACTTCGATAAAACGTTCCTAATGGCTACATGATTTACATTCTCTTAAAATGGGTTTTAGAGGGCGTAGCCTGTTGTTTCCTTCATTTTCTCAAGAAGCCTGCCACTTAGCTCTTAGTTTACTACATATGTACTCAGTACAGTTCAGTCGTTCAGTCGTGTCCGACTCTTCGTGACCCTATGGACCATGTCACGCCACGCTTTCCGGTCTCTCACTATCTTCCTAACATCACATAACTTCATCTGCAGCGCCTCGAAGATGCCATCGCGTTCGCTGCCTACCCCTTCTCCGGCGACCCTCAACCTTTCCCAACATCAAATCTTTTCCAGCAACTACTTTCTTCTCATCAGATGACCAAAGTAGCTGAGCTTTAACTTTAGAATTTGACCCTCCAATGAGCATTCAGGGTTTATGGTCGACAATATCGACCGATTTGATCTTCTGGCAGTCCAAGGAACTCTCAAGAGTCTTCGCCAGCACCACAATTCAAACGCGTCAATTCTTCGGCGGTCAGCCTTTTTCACAGTCCAACTCTCGCATCCATACATCACAACTGGAAAGACCATAGCACGAGCTATGCGGATCTTGGTGGCAGACTAATGTCTCCGCTCTTTACTAGGCGGTCAAGGCTAACCATGGCTCTCTTTCCGAGAAGCAGGCGTCTCCTAATTTCATGGCTGCAGTCTCCTTCTGAGGTAACCTTGGAGCCCAAGAAGAGAAAATCTGTCACCGCTTCTACTTCTTGCCCCTTGAGGCTCCAGAACTTGATAGGGCAAGACGCCATGATCTTTGTCTTTTTAATGCTCAGTTTAAGCCCAAACTTCTCACTTTCTTCTTGTATGCGCATCAGAAGTCTCTTGAGTTCCACTTCACTTTCTGCCATTAAAGTGGTATCATCCGCATATCTAAGGTTGTTGATACGTTTTCCAGCAATCTTCACTCTAGCTGAAGACTCGTCCATACCGGCCTTCCTCATGATGCACTCTGCATATAGGTTAAATAGGCAGGGCGACAGTATGCAGCCTTGCTTCACTCCTTTCTCGATCGGAAACCAATCAGTAAGACCATGCCCATGTGGCCTCTTGCCCTTCATACAGGTTGCTGAGGAGACAGATGAGGTGAATTGGAACTCCCATCTCTTGGAGAGCTTGCCACAATCTGCTGTGATCTACGCAGTCAAACGCTTTCGCATAATCAATAAAGCAGAAGTAGATGGGTTTCTGGAACTCCCTTGCTCTTTCCATGATCCAGCGAAGGTTGGCAATTTGGTCTCTAGTTCCTCTGCCCTTGCGAAACCCAGCTTGCACGTCCGGAAGCTCCCGATCCACATACTGCTGCAGCCTATCTTGGAGGATTTTCAACATCACCTTGCTAGCATGCGAAATAAGCGCGATCGTGCGGTAGTTGGAACAATCTTTGGCACCGCCTTTCTTTGGAATGGGGATGTAAACTGACCTCCTCCAATCCTGTGGCACTGCAGGGCTGTCCAAATCTTCTGACATAATGTGTCGTCTCCTGTTTCTTTTTTGTCCTGTGTTTTCGCGCTGCTTTAAGATGAATCCAATCCAACTCGCCCAGTTTTTTATACTTGTGGACATAACGTATGCAGAATGTTAACAGCGTCATGGTCGAGGTTTTGAAGCAACTCAGCTGGAATACCATCAATTCCGCTAGCTTTGTTCTTAGCAAGGCTGGCTAAGGCCTATTCAACTTCACTCTTCAGGATGCCCGGCTCGAGCTCAGTAATCACAACCGTCTTATGTTGGGTTTGCACATTCGGGTCCTTCTTGTACAGCCCTTCTGTGAATTCCTGCCACCTCTTCTTCATCTCTGAGGCTTCAGTGAGGTTCTTGCCTTTATTGTTTTCTATCACGCCCAGCTTAGCACAAAAGCTTCCTTTGATATCTTTGATTGTCTTATACAGAGCTCTTGTGTTCCTTAATTGGCGGTTGTCCTCAACTGCTTGGCACTGTATGTTCTGGAAGGCATTCTTATCTCTCCTTGCTGTTTTCTGAAAATCCGCATTGAGAACCTTGTATCTTTCTCTTTCCCCCATAACTTTTGCCATCCTCCTTTCCTCAGCTATTTGCAAAGCCTCTTCAGATAACCAGTTTGCTTTCTTGCATTTCTTTTGCATTAGTAGCAACTTCTTGTATTATATCACGAACATCAGTTCACATCTCTTCGGGCTCATTGTCTTCTAGATCTAATTCTTGAAATCGATTCCTCACTTCCACAGCATATTCTAATGGAATTTGATCCAGATCATACCTCAAAGGCCTTCTGGTTTTCTGTGTTTTCCTCAATCGAAGCTTAATTTTGGCCACAAGAAGCTGATGATCGGTGCCACAATCGGCCCCAGGCCTTGTTTTTACTGCTTGTAAAGCGCTTCTCCATCTCTGCCGGCAAAGAATATAATCGATCTGATTCCTGTACAGACCGTCGGGTGAAGTCCATGTGTACAGGCGCCTCTTGTGCTGTTGAAAATGAGTATTCGCTATGGTCAGGTTGTTTTCTTGACAAAACTCTACTAGCCTCTGCCCAGCTTCATTTGGCTCACCAAGACCGAACTTGCATGTAATTCCGGATATTTCTTCACTCCCGACCTTAGCATTCCAGTCTCTTATGTACTCGCTAGGTAGCAATAACATGAGAAATTAGCACTGGAGAATAACTGAGACACCCCTACTCGCTTAATGAAATATAGCAGAATAGGGATATGACACCGAAAGCCTACTGAAGGTGTTCAGTATAACGCCTCTACACTATGTAAGAGAAAACAATTCTTATATCTTCTAGCTATATACCAAAACTACAGAAAAGGTAATCGGTACTGAAAAAAAATATGAAAGTGGTTTAGCTAACTAGTAACCTTGGTTAGGTTATAGGTAAGCGTATGTTTTGCATGCGAAAACAAACTAATAATATTATTCGGGCCTGTATTGAGCTTAACTAAACACATAAAGCTTACTTAGATTTATGAAGAGGTATTTACGGCCAATGAGTGATCAGGCAGTGGCCTACTACTGTAAAATGAACTTAAAGGCGTTCAAACGTCTCTGGGCTCATTAAACACCTAAACGTAACACGCTAATTTAGACTTAGGAGGCTGTAATTACGGCAGTGTGTGCTTGACTTGATTTCCTTTGACTTAAGTGAGGCTTAATTTCCTGAGTTATGCTTGCGACATGCTCGATTATCGTTAATTAGGCATAATTACCTTCCCTCACCCTTGGTTACGGTAGTCACGGTCACTCATAGCAAGTCATAATTAACCGCGTATAGCAAAGCTAGGCGTGGCTGTTCCCATTGCGACACCGGGTAGGCGCGGACGGCAGCTGGAAGTGGTTAAATCCATCGTGCTAGCCTGGAATTCATTTTGCACTAAAACAAGAAGGCACGGCCGCTTCCGCTGATGAGAGCACGGGAAACGTCAAGGACAATGCCTGCGAGGCATGGACGTCGGGCTGCTATTGTCGGAGCCTTTCAATATACACGATCCGCCGTGAGCCACAGTGTGCTAAATGAGCCTCCAAAACACCGCACCACAAACGCGCAACAGAAACGCACGCGCCAGGAGAAATAACAGCAGCGAAGGTTGCATTGCCACTGTCCGAGGAAATGCACGAAGTGTGAGCTAGTTCCCGTGTTGCATGTCAGTCAACGGTGGACAAGGATTTACAGTGCAGTATTAACATCGGGTTACATTACGCTGCAGTGTTATTACGACCGAATAAGGGGTCTGGCCCGACGAATGCACGGGGCCAAGGAGTAGGCCACGCAGAACTGCGTTTATGCAACACACATTTGCAAAAACGCAGTGCGTCATTCCGTTTCGACCAAACAATAGCAAATACGTTTGCTTTGCTTGGCTTAACACTAGCCTCCTATAAATACGCAAACACGCGAAGGGGTAATCTGCGCTTGAACAGCAAAGTAAAATATGGGCTTTCTATATTACACTGCGGGATGAGCGTTTTTATATTGAGCATTTCAAAACAAAATAAATTCGGATGCAAGTACGTTTCTTATTCTCCTTCTCGCCTATACATACACACGGCTGATACCAACAGTGGTACGCTTTTGCCTACATGTTGTCGTTCTTTACCAAATAACATATGACACATACCCACACAGGGGCATACAAGTGTCTTGCGCCACTTTTTTTCACCGTCTTCTTCCAGCTCCCCCAACCGCGTGAGTCTCAGAATTTCTTCAGGGAATGTCACTTGCCAAATGTCTCACTGCTTTTGCCAAAGCCGCAAGAAAAAGTTCCTCGTGCAGACGGCTTGATAGGCTCGCAGCATTCAATTTAGAGCACCGGCAGCATTGGTCAAGAACAGCATGAAAGAAATAACCACATACATAGTACTCCGAAATTAATGCCTACGATATTAGAAGAATTGCTCCAAGCAAGATGGACAAAGTATTACAAAAAAAAAAACAACAAATAACATACATTCACGCCAACTATGGGCAGCTCCTAATAGTCAACGTATGCCGAATATTTTTGTTAAGTTTCAGGTTCTATGAGAAACTAATAATCAGTTTTCATGCATAATAAAATCGTGAAAAAAAAAAGACCTACATTTTCGATGACAGAAGTAACCGCAAAGGGACAGCCTTAAATACCCCTGCCAATGTAGGCGTCACCTTTTTCCAGCGCCAACTGTTGGTTGCGCTAGCAACTAAGTGCGCATGTGAATATCTGAGGCCTTGTTTGGTGCCCCGCTAAACAAACGGTTAGTTCTGCCAGGGGGAGAGCAAAAAAAAAAAAAAAAATCGCGAAGAAGTCACCAGAGCTTCACCCTATTTCAGTGTGAAGGACAACTTGCAGGAAGAAGATATACACAAAAGCGAAGCTGGTACACCTGCAGCTACTGTACGGCGAACGAGACGGATACAGAAAATACGAAGAAAGCAATCGCTTGCGAATGAGGCAAAACATAAATATGCGCATGTTTACTCCGGAAGACGTGAGATAGCGTCTTATGCCACAATTTTTTTTTTTTTCATTTATTTATACGCCCCGCCCGATTGGTCCGCATGCTCTCACGACGGGAGACGAGATGGAACGGCCACACCGAAATCATGAGTGTTATCGTTCCAGTCGCCGCACCCCGCGCCCCAAGAGGTTCGCCGCAAAGTGCGCGAATGACGCTTCCTTCTCGGGCCAACTACAGGGGCCACAAAAAGGCAGGAAAAAAAAAAACAAAAAAACGAAACGATGATACAGACAAGCGATCGAGACGCATTAAGAAAAGCAGGAAAAAATGGGGCTGCGTGAGGAAGCTTCAGCTTTCGGCCGTCAGCGGATCGACAAAGCGGGTGTGCTCCCGCAGAATGACGCCCGAGGGAAGCATTTCCGAAGCGATCCTTCAGCGACCGAAGCGTCTCCCGAGAGGAAGAGCGAAGCCGTGCTCATAAGATCACAAACGAGGTGGCCGCATTTGCTGGCGGTCCAACATCGAACCGTCATCACTGAACAAAGCCCGAGGTCTGCGCCTCGCAGCGGAACTCACAGTTTTTAGCTCCACACACCGCAGCACACACACCCCACATGCTTGACATGCGGTCTCTCGGCAGACACAAAACACTCAAAATGAACATATGCACCCACTTTCAGGAACAGCGTACAGCGGACCTAAAACATGTTATATGGAAACGCACATCTTTATTACGGGGAAGAAACAAAATTAAGCCTATTCCAAATGACAACATGCCCACCCTAGCAGATCAAATGCTATCAAGCACCGCAATACATGTCATTACGACCTATGGCAGTGAGAGCAGCCTGCTTCGAGAGGGAGGTCGACACGCCATCCAAACTCCCTGTTGCCACCCCTTGGTTATCAGCCAGGAATAAAAACCGCATAGGTAATCGTTCCGCCTTAATTTACACACAGGGAGAAAGAATGGAAACGAACGAGCGGTCATCGAAACTAAATTTGAACTTTGAAGACACGGCTTTCAGAAGTCGACTCACGTAGTAGCTCGCGCATATATCCAAGCGCAGAAGTTGTTCTCCAGAGATTTTGTGAGGTTGATGTGCAAAGTAATTAAAAGTACAGATTTGGCTTGATTCCTGAGACCACAATATTCCCTCCGGTCGAATAATGGCAAAGAAGTTAAAAAAGAAGTTGCAGTTGAGGAAAATAAGTCACCGTCGTTAAATTTGGCACCAAACGAAATGAACCATTATGAGAAATTCAGAGCAAAGACATGCTTTTGACTTAAGGGAACAGCTAGCTTCATCTGTCATTATAAACCAGGCTGCTCTAGAACTGGCGCTTGAATGTTTTTCTTTTCTGTAAATACGTGACTTCACTATGAAAGCTGTTCCTATGAAAGCAGCTCACGTCGCGTTCGCGTATAACATTTCATTTACTGCCTCACTTTCTTGATAGCCGTAGCTCGCCCTGAAATCATCGCCTTCACCAGACTTACGTATTCAAAGCGTGTAGTTAACGCTCGTAAAACTGTGTTCCTTTGGTTTTCCCAATGGACCTCGATGCCGGACCTTGGCACGTAGCGGTGTTTTCGCAAGGCTCTATTATTTCGTAGCTGAATCTCTCTTCTGGCCAAGCAAGATTGCACAGCAGTGGAGAGGAATTGCACTTCACCGGAGCTTTAAGTGCTAAAGCAGGCATCAAAACTGCCGCATAGTTTAGGTAGTAAAGCTAAACTAATGGGCTTTCCTTTCAAAGGTCTTAAATTCGGCACTCAGGTTCTGAGGAACTGTTACCTCGCAAAAAGCCGTAAAAAGTAGATGCCTTAAAGTCATATCCTCGATACGCTCGATCGAACCCCTGAGTGCTGTTGTTAGTGATCTACAGCAGTTAGAGGGAGAGCAAGCGCGCGCGTGTGTGTTTGTTTGTGTGTGTGATGGAGAGAACAGAGAGAGTGTGAAAGAGAGGAATGAAACAAACGCAATAGCCAGAAATAATCAACTACACAAGAGAAATGGCACCACTACTAAGATTTCTTGTCAACGCTGCAACCAAAGTGGGGCTAAAAAAAAGAAGAAGAAAGAAAGCATAGTGAAAAGCAGTAGAGCGATTTTCTGAATTGCAATTATTTTTATACGAGACCCACCTGACACGTGCGGTAAATTGGCCTGTGTACCAGCGCCAGCGAAAGAAATTGAGTTATTGAACGCGGAAGAGGCCATAAACTTTGTAGGCTCCCAACGTGACCCGAACATAATTAGCCCAAGAGCCCACAGTTTTCGGCAACCGCGAAGGAAATAAAGTATAGAGTAAGAAAAAAGATGCGGAGAAGCGGCGAAATGGGTGTCTCCAAAAACTTTACTTGGATGCGATGTCCTTGCTCGGCGACGGAGTATTATAGTGATCTTCCTTCTCTTTTTACACTTCTATCGATCGCTCCTTTCGCTTGACTTCCGCAAACTTTGAGCCTTGCGGATCTGCGCAGTTCAAATTTCAAGATTTTTGGGTCGTTAGAGCGAATCTTCTGCTCTTCGGCTTTTAGGTATATTGGAACGGCAGTCCCACACGCACACGCGGAAACAAACAAGAAAAAAAAAAGGAACAGGAAATTGGTGTTTGCGGAAGTTGTGAAAAGAACACTGACGGCTGAAAAACAACGCGATTCCGTTCGGCGCAATGGTGATACAACACAGTACTCGAAGAAGTATGAAGCGAGCGCATGTTCCATGTTCCACGTTTTATTTCATGGCGGATAAAACACGCGGAAGACGAAGAGCGAGGAAGAAACAACGCTGCGAGCAGCATTTAGATTACTTCGTAATTAAACACAGCCGTTCAGTAGGGGCCCAAGAGGGAGTCATAAAATAATGAAAAAAAATAATTAACCCGTTTAGTCTCTGAGAGATACTCGCACTGGACAACGATCTAATTCGCTTATCAACAGCGATCGCAACTGACCAGCGCTCAGGCAATAGTACCATCGGCCAGGCGTCGTCTCCTGTATGTGGCAAAGTGCGTAGATACCCCGCGATGGAAGTTTGGTCGCATTTCAAGACTGCTTTTTTGTGAAGCCGGCATCAGGAAGAAATATATATATATATCTGTGGTTTAAATACTGTTAAGCGTAATGGTGTAGCGAAAGCTACGGCCCGTGGCTACGCTAAGGTTCAGTTCATAGTAGAGCACACAGGTTAGGCAACGGCTTAAACTTTATTTATCCCAATGGAGACGCTCCGATGACCAGTAAAGACTTGGTTTCCGCCCGTTCAGTTGCATGGTTTGAATCTGCTGTGCTTCGCTGTACTACCAAGTCCAGGCTACTTCCCCACTGCCCTGTAGTGACTGGTTGCTGCTTGCTCAACTCCAGTTGAAACCGCTGTTAAGGACCCTCGATGAATGCAGGGTCACGCTGGGGGTCTTTATTAAGGTTCCCCGTAAGGAGAACCAGCTTCCGGTCGGCATGGCTAGGGAACCCGCTAGCCACTACGGCTAGGACAGTCTCGGCACTCGCCGTTGGAGACACATACACACCGGTTACAATAACACCACTTTCAAAAAGTTTAACACACACAGTTTCACTGTGTTCACAGGGTGCGGCGGGGATGTGTCGAACGGCATGAAGATTATCGTGGCATGGCTTCGGCCTCGGCAGCAGCACTCGACGCCTCGTCTTCTGTTATAGAAGCTAGTCGGGCCTGTCTTTCCGCGTGTTGCCGTCGCCGCTTTTTTGATCGCTCGGCACGCTGCTCTTCTGAATCCTTCTTCTTCTTCTTTTTGTTCTTCTGTGGCACACGGTGCCACGATGCCGCACCCATGGCACGAACTCCTAGCCCAGCTCTCGGTCTATAGACCCTATTCACTATCAGGTTTAGCAGGTGACAGTTGTAGCAAACCTGTGGAGACGCCATAACATTGGGTGGTTCGAAACTAAAAGCAAACAAAACATGTTTCCGGCGCGTCGGCGCCGGCCTACCGGCGTCCTCGCTGCTGCGCGCCTTTCATTTGTCAGACACTTGAGGCGCCGTTTGAAACGCCGTCCAACCAGAGCTCGGATTTCACCAACGCCATGTCATGATTCACCGTAGGATCTCTCTCTCTCTTTCTTTCCCCCTCTCCGGTGTTGCGTAGTGCGTGCCCCGCCCCCTTGTCTCTACCGACCTACCGAACGCCACAGATTTAAAATAAATGTCGACATCTCTACAGCCATAGGTTGCAACGCTGAAATCTGTTTAGGGATACGTATGCTTGTGTTGTCAGAAAAAAAAAAAAAAGAAAAAAACTTACAACCAAGACAAAAGACTTAGAGTCATCGAAATGTGGCGTCGGTGCAACTGAACACATGAAAAAAAAAAAATTCTTCATGTTCCATAACGCGTTCCATGAATCCGCTCAGCGTTTGATTTATTGCCCGAACACCTCGTGAAGAAAGAAGGTTCGGATCTGTTAGTGACGTGCAGATATATTTGTCTTCTATTTCATAAATGATATCCGAGATGTAGGGGCAGTAAACGACGAATGCCATGTTTGGTGAACAGCAGAAGGTCTCTCCTTCGAGAGGATTGCACACGAGACGCGCTTTGCTGTGAGCGGCCCGATCCTTCCAGAAATATTACGCTCCAAGTTTTCGAAGCGGGTGCAAGCGCATCAACGCCTTCATAGGAACACGCTTTCGCTCTTCGAAGGACAGCGACTGCAAGAAGAGGTGCGAAACACTGAAGCGAAATACACGCAATGCTTCCAAAGGGAGCGTAGGAAAGCCGACGCATCAATCTACCACCGCGACGAGCGAAAATCCCGCCCATGAAGAAGAAAAAAAAAAAATACTGTTGGCAGTGACGTTCAAGTTGACTTTCCGCGCCTCAAAAGCGTCGCGTGTGCTCAGGGTCGACATCCACCCGAAATATTTGCTCAAAAAGCAAATACGCGCGACCCGAGAACGCCGCAACAGTGCCAAAATATTCGTATGCAGACAGAAATCGTTATTTGCAAGCCTCGGGGAGTTGTTCTGTCCCCGTAAGCGAGTTCGGAGATTGTATGCACGATGAAACACAAGACGCATAGGTGTGTGGGTGCGCAGAGACACCAGATGCTGTCGGCGTATGCCGCTCACGCAGGGAGCACTTGACATGCACACAAGACGAAAAGCTTGACGTCAGTGCTTTCATACCTACACCGGCGATGCAAAGTCTTTATGATTAGGTATAGAGATGCGGGCGCTGATGTAAAAATTCACTCTTATTATAAGCAGAGTTTGCTGGCGCCATCTTTTATTTTTGCTGCGCCACCCAAGTAGGGCAACGTAGCAAGAAACAAACGGCAACAGATGAAACGTTCCCTTTTCGACAGTCACTGATCCGGGCTGCATGGCGCTTTCTCTCTCTTTTTATTTTTTTTTTTTCGTTATCACTTGCTAGTGAGGAGCACCAAACTTCCGTTTCAAAGGACGAAGAAACGGTAAAAGAAAAATTCAAGACAATCTGGATTTTGATGAAAATTAAAGCAAATGATGAAAACAGAATGCATGAAATAAAAACAGAAGAACAACTTCACTTTTTTTTTTTTTTTTTTTTCAAAATCTGCGGCATTCTTTTCTACGTCTACCTCCTTCAATTTTATGTTTTTCTCGAACATCCTAGTGACAAGAAGCAGGGCGTCCCAAAAATTTAGATTATACTGAGGCCTATACGTCATTGCATAGCCTGAGAACTAGCAACAAAGAGGAGCTCCAGCGTTCCAGGGAACCGTCCAACTCAACTTTCTAGGCTAAGTGCATCTGCACGCCCCCGTCATGCCTCAGTGGTCAGGGCACTCAAATACTAAGCCCGAAGACACGAGTGCGTTTCGATAAAGACGAAACGCAAGGTGTAACATTGCCAGAGAACCCTAACGAATCCCATACGATCGAAATTGTTCGCAGCCCTCCACTACGGCGTACTTCATAGCAGCGCCTGTTCCTGTTGTTTCTTCCTGTCGTCCCTGTTTGTTCGCGCTGTTTCTTTTGGATGATGTATCACCAACTCGCCCGCTTAACTATCCTGTTGAATTTCATACCATGAGTGTGCGTGTGTAGAACCGAGGTCACCAAACTGGAGAACTGTACCAGAACTACACCCGGCGCGCCTGTTCTCCGCGTCAATTAATGATTTCTCAGCAATGTCCCGGAAAGCTTCCTTCGAGCAGCACATTCAGAATATCTATCAAAATAGGGAAAATAGGGACTGGAAAATAGGGAAGGTGGTTCCCTTACACAAATCAGGTAACAAATATTCACCTTTGAACTACAGACCCATTTCACTAACAAGCATTCCCTGCAAACTAATGGAACATATTTTCTATTCTAACATATTCAACTTCCTGGAATCAAACTCATTTTTTACTTCGGCCCAGCATGGTTTCCGGCGAACTTATTCTTGTGAAACGCAACTCCTTCTCTTCTCACATTCCCTGCATGTAATTATCGATAAAAATTCACAGGCCGACTGCATATTTCTAGATTTTTCAAAGGTATTTGATAAGGTGAACCACAAACTACTCATGCTTAAGCTTTCTGCTCTAAACCTAGATCATAATGTTTTAGCCTGGCTTGAATGTTTTCTTGCTAATCGTTCACAATATGTAACGCTTAATGACTACGATTCCCCTTTAACTGAAGTAACATCAGGTGTCCCCCAAGGTTCTGTACTAGGCCCACTTCTTTTTTTGATATACATCAATGACTTGCCTAATTGCGTTTCTTCTAACATACACTTATACGCGGATGACTGTGTTTTATATCGTGAAATTTGCACCGAAGACGACAAACACTACCTTCAGACTGATCTCGATAACATTTCTCTTTGGTGTAAAAAATGGCAAATGCAACTAAACCCTCGCAAGTGTGCTTTAATGAGAGTTTCCAGACAAAATACTACTACCTCCGCTTACGCTTTGGATAATATTCAGATTGCACCTGTAACATCATACCGGTACTTGGGTGTTATCATCAGTTCGCCATTATCCTGGAAACCGCATATCGAACTAATTATTAGCAGCGCTAACCGCATGCTAGGGTATTTACGTCGTAACTTCATCAAAGCACCTGTCTCCTTAAAATTACTTCTTTATAAAACACTTGTTCTTCCTAAATTAGAATATGCCGCCCCCCTTTGGGACCCTCATCATGTCTCGCTTTGTACTTCACTGGAACTTGTTCAGAATAATGCAGTTCGTTTTATACTTTCTAATTTTAACCGGACCGCGAGTGTCACAGCTATGAAATCTAACCTTCCCTTACCGTCTCTCGCACAACGTAGAAAATTTTTAAGCCTATGCTTTTTTCATAAAATTTATCATCACCAGTTACTGCACTCTCGTTTTATCACTACACCCCCCTATCGCTCTTCTCGTGTCGACCATCAACACAAGACTGGATCTATTTTTTGCCGTACTGACACTTTTTTGCATTCTTTCATTCCTCGCACATCGAAAGAGTGGAACCACCTTCCCGCTGCCGTGGCTTGTATACAGGATTATACTGCTTATCGTCAGTCTCTGATGACGATGCTTTTATCTGATGCGAATAGTTAGTTTCTTTGTTGCTTTGTTATTTTCTTCGTTTTTTATTACTTTTTTTTCTGCTATGTTTGTTCAGTTTCTTGCGTTGCATTTGTTACAGTTGTTGTTTCTGTACTTTTTCGAATACTGTGTGTTGCTACATTTTAACTACGTTGTTGTGCCGCCTTTAACAAAAAATAATTTTTTTCTTGCTTTGTTTGCTTGCCCACTCCCCTCTGTAATGCCTCGGCGCTTGAGGGTATCGAAAATAAATACATAAATAAATAAATAAATAAATAAATAAATAAATAAATAAATAAATAAATAAATAAATAAATAAATAAATAAATAAATAAATAAATAAATAAATAAATAAATAAATAAATAAATAAATAAATAAATAAATAAATAAATAAGTGAGGTTCTCTGCGAAAAGAGGAAGTGAAAGAGGCAGGGCAAAGCGAAAAAATAACCAGAGTATCGCTCAGGTTCGCTGTCCCAAAGCGATGTGAAGGAATGAAGAACCGAGAAGGGAAACAGAAAAAATGATAAGAATGAAGGAAGCTGGTTAAGGACGCACGTGTGACAAACATCGCGCTCTGGGAAGGAGAAAAATCGCCTGTGACCAAGAATCATAGCAATCTCGTTTCGTAAAAATAGACACAAATATGAAAGAGATAGTCAAACTAACTGCGCAATAAACACAATGTCGACTGAGCGAAACAATCAACGGTCATTTGCGGAATTCGCGCACATGTGATAACTACACAGTTCCTTTTGTACACCGCTCATCCAGAGCCCAGATTAAGTGTTCCCCAATTCGCGGAAAAGATGTTTTCTGACATGGTCTTGACAAGCCATTACACCGAGGAAAGCAGCCTCGATGAAATGAAGATCGTCGCAAACTTTGCTGCGATCCCTCGGAAAATTACGCGGAACTACGGCCGTCTCTGTACCGAGGGTAATTGCGTTCCGCGCTTCGGGGCACCGCGCCGCAATTTCAGCGCTGAAACGTGACCGATATGAACAGTTATAAGCTGCCACTCTCTTCGGTTCGCAGCAGTTGTCGGCTAAACTTCAATTATAGAGGAGCCTACACTTGCGTAACTTTAGTCGGCGACGTGAAAATTGAGCAGGCAGTCCGAGAAATAGCGCAGCGGCGCCGAAGTCGTAAAAAAAAAAAAAAAAAGGAAAAAAAAAAAAGCCCATCCTGCCAGCTAGTCCGCTGCTCCAGTTTTCCTATCCGTTTTATATCTATCTGCCTTTGTGAACGAATGGCCCAAAAAACGGCAGAGCAAGGGAGCACATGTGTCTGAGAACTTTTATTGTCACCGCATAATTCGAGTGGTGCTGTACCAAGTTGTTTGTGCATGTGTCCAGCAATGATAATATTGATAATATTGCTTCTGCTGCAGTTATAATACGACTACGCCTTTCCTCCTCTTTTCTTTTTATATACATACTGCACTAAGCAAGTCACGTTACTGAGTGAGTTGGTCGGCTGCGATCATCCGGAGAAGAACAGCGCTGCCTCAGCATAAGATGAACAAAAAAAAAAAAAAAAAAAAGCAGAGCAGCGCTGGAGGGCGACAGACGAGAAAGAAAAGTATGAGACCCATATGGCTTTTGCCTCGTTTCATTTTTATATAACCCTTTGGGTGCATATCGCTGGATTCATGTGCCTGACAGCTTTCTGTATCGGCATGGCATGCACGAATCGGTTGCCTTCACAAATAAAGTTGTTGTTCACGGTCGCCGTCTGTCAGCGCTGCTGTCTTCAGAAACTATAGCCTCCCAAATGAGCTCGTGAGATGGCCGACTTTACGTTGCAAGAATATAACAAGCAACGAAATAAAAATCGACAGCTCGAAGCATAGTAAGAATTCCACGTTTCCGACGTTAAACAAAGGTGGCGGGAAAAGTCTGCTCACCACCAGTGAAGTTCAACCTCCAAATTGCTTCACCGACAACACATGCCGGATCTAACTGGCCGTTGCAGCTAAAACACCTGTCAATTGCAAATTGAGGGCCTTGAATTTTAGAAAATAAAGTCAGCTTTTTCCACGCGGTCAGTGGTCATGATAGTGAATTAGATTGACCAGGCCAAACGGCGACACCAGCAAAGAAGTGAAGTTACAGGATCAGAAGCGAGATATAATAGTCAGTATTACGCTTGTCCGAAGTAATATGCAAAAATACAAAGGACTTGCTTTCGAAGCTAGGGTCGCCAACAGTGCCGGGCACCTAGAGACATGCGGAGCTGCGCTATCTCGTTTCTTCAGAACAGCGCTACAACGAGAAACGATGCGCTTTCGAAGCACAGCATAATCAAACAAACAATGATGAGACCGGAGCCAGGAGCAGGAGTGGCATTAAAGTAGGACTCAAGAAGGGAAGGCCGCCGCGTCTGCCTGCCTTCACTGGGTGTTTACACCCCAATCCGCCCCAATCACCCACCTGGATCCCTAATCCTCTCAGCTGCCCACTAGAGACGAATACGAAACGGATACTTGAGGCGAAAAAGCGATGCGCTGCACTCCGCACAGAAAAGCTTCAATACAAAAAGATAAAGAAAATACACGTAAAAGGAGGGCATCACCAGCAATTAATAAAAAGTTCTGCAGTAGAAAGTGAAACAAGAATCAGCTTATAGAAATCCGTGAAGAAACAACACTTGAAACAACGCAGCGATACAAGTCACCGCGAAAGAAAAAAAAAAATACTGCTGTAATGAACGAGGAAAGCGTGTGCATGAATGAGTTTCCTCTACTAAAATTCGCATTAACACTTAACATAAGCCCTCGATCAAATAAAAAAATACAGTCTCGTTAGGCGAACTCCGAGTGCAGCGGTTTTTTTTTTTTTATTGATTACTGATGAGGCATAAATTAAGTTTATGTACAAAATTAACGACGCGTGTCGCGCTGTACCCTAGGAGACCAATTAATGCAAAACAGGGTTCAAAGAACCAATGAGATTCGCTTCAATAAACTGACAATATATGTAATAAATGAGACTCGACACTCAGAGAGTTGCTAGCCCAAAGGCTGCTGTGCAAACGAGCGTAGCAATGCATTTTGAAGGCTGGCACACGCTCGACTTACGACGTAATTATTAATAATGCCCGCAATTGAATGCAGCCAAGTCGTAGACTAGAGTACGCAGATTGGGAAATGACGTATATTAACAGGCTACAAACAGAAAAATAAGGGGTCATTAAAGCTCAACTTTTTAGCGGTATGATGCGATCGCGCTAATGGGTCCCTGAAGCAGCTTCGGGTCGTATTTGCTTATCACTTCGGAGACATGGACACTGTGTCTACTTTTTATTTTATTATTTACCACAGGGAATCTTTTAAAATGAGTGAAACGAGCGTGCCTCGATGACCTAAAGTTGCGCTTCTGACTCGCAAACCTGCGGTGAATAGCTTCGAGTCCCATACTATTGCCCGAAT
This sequence comes from Amblyomma maculatum, assembly GCF_055883805.1. Taxonomy (NCBI): domain Eukaryota; kingdom Metazoa; phylum Arthropoda; class Arachnida; order Ixodida; family Ixodidae; genus Amblyomma; species Amblyomma maculatum. Next base: position 5,900,516 of record NC_139349.1, read on the forward strand.
AACCCAACCTTCTTCTCAGCGAAATTACACCCCCAGTCACTTGGTGAGAGCAATGTGAGATAACTGGCGACTCCTGCTAACACTGAAAACTCTGTCTACTCCCCGTCGCCCCATCCAAGGCCACGAGCCTCCCTATTTAATAGGGGACTTTCAAGTCAATTCAACGCTACATTTCTACACTTCATAACGGAAATAGTGGCGCTTACAGTCTGATAAGAGACAAGTGAAATAAATGATACCAGCCCGTGCATGTTACGTTTCAGTGCTCCTCTCCAAAACAGAAGTAGATAGTCAGTACACTATATCTGCTCTGAACGTAGTATCAGTGCAATAAACACAAGGTGACCGGGTTTTTGGTTATTACCAACGCCAGAGCTCATCATCGATCGGACGGGCACGGATCGATTCTACGAGTGATCAACCATGTGACGAGCCAAGCGACAAAGGTAATTTCGCTGTCTTGCGTCGTGTTCTATAGAGCTCGTGTAAAGAAAAATAAAGTTAAATAAAGTGGCGACAGGGGAAAGCTCGTCTACTAAAACTTTCCTCAAAGTTTTACCTACTAAAATTTACTAACATCGTTTACCGTGAAAACGCTAGTAGCCTCACGGCGAAAAAAAAAAAAAGAAAAAAAAACTGTCTATCGGCTGTGTTGGCGGCCATCGGCTGTTTGAAACCTCTGGGCCTTGACCAGTGGCATCCTTATGACAGGTTTTCATTGCGAGAACGTTAATGACCTCTTATCGACAAAATTGTCCGGCGGGACCGGCGTCGACAGTTTGAAGCCTCCCAGCCTCGAAAAATGACGACAATGTATTCGCCAGGCGGTAGGGTTAGTCAGGTGAGAAACACGCGGACTCCTGCATCCATAGTTCGAAGTTTCGCAGCCCCTGAAAGTGACGCCTCTGGCAGGTGATAGATGGCAGTTGACATGTCTGGACAGTGTAGGTCCCAGGTGCAGTGGCGCCACAGTGCTCATTTCACTAATGAAAGTCACCGGACTATACGCGATTGGTCGGCGGCCTTGGAAGGTGCCTTGGAAGTGTTCACTTATCTGACCATAAGGCTACGAAGATCCCATTTAGCTCAAACCCTTCACCTAAAAGAAATGCCTACGGCTACAGGATGTCCCACGTGATCCAGATCACCTAACTGGAAATTGCCAAAGCACACAAAAAAAAAAAAAAAAGATTAAGAAACGAGCGTTAATATTTCAATCGTTTTTTTACATAGGCGATAACGTAATCATGTAGCTTGCTGTGGTAAAATAACACTCTCGCGTATTATGCCGCATGAACCTCACTGATAGTAAGCGAGTTTTTTTCCCAAAAGACCAAAGGTAAGAAGAGACTTAATAAAAGAGGAATAAAAATACACGCAGCGCCCAAGCCACGGTCGTCATCGGCTAACTTATTGTCAGAGCATGGAACAATGCAAGTGTGGAAAATATAGAGGGACATATGAAGCGGTCTCATTATGCAAATTCAGATCGGGACCACGACGGGCCGATAATAACGAAAACAACGAATCTCAGCAAAATCTGGAAGTAGCGAGAAAGCCTCGGCTCACCGGCGCCCCTAAATTGGTCGCGCCTATCCTAAGCTCCTTAACGGGCACATTAAGCTCGGCTTTCGGAGCTTGAAGGATATAAAAGAAGAGAACACAGCGTTGAAATTAAGGCAACTGATTTTTTTTTAATATAAAACATTTTCCTCAAGCGATGAGGATGATAACCCGGCGCGGGCAACCACCTCTTACGCACAAGCTGATTTCGCGAGTATGAAGCCCTTACGTCAGCTGAACGCTACTCTAGAATATCGATGACGTAGTCCTTGCCAGAATAATCAAGAAAGTAGATTATTTCAAGTGGTCAACGAACGCTACGAAACGTTACGCAAGCAGAAGGGGAAAACAAGTTGAAATCTCCCGAATATGTTTCCTTAGTCAAAAGCTCGACGTTAAATTCGCGGCGCCAACACTGACTTTTGCGAATGAAGACTGGTCGCACGCCATTACGTTTCTAATATACCACGCGAATGACATAATTATTATTTTTCTTAACACGCTGCGGTTGAAATCAACAAAATCATACCAGAAGAGGTCTTTTTTTCTACCGTGAATCGTCCAGGGGTGCGCCGAAGGCAGTGTTTTAAGGCGCTAATTCCACTCACAATATTTTATCAAGCCTCAGCACACCTTGGCCGTGCAGCGTTTTCAAGAAGTAAATACTACAACTCGACAGTAATACTTCAGTAAAATAACGTTATGCAATTCACTGAACAGCAGACGCCTTCACATAACCTGAAACACATCGGAAGATCTAAAAACAAAACCTAATATTAGGGCCGTGGCAAAGATAGAAATGGGCACAATGGGATACGACTGGCGAGGGGTGGAAAGCACACTGACTGTATGAATTGTATAGCAAAAACGAGACGGACAGAAATGGCACACACAGCAAGAACGGTTTCGCAAGTAGCGCTTGCAATTACTTGCGAACTTTAGAACCTTGCTTTTATACAGCTACTAACCTGACAGCAAGGTAGAAAGTTCGGCCAGTTAGTTGGATTCGTAGTGAAGATAGTGCAATTAAACTCGCTTTTAACTGCACCTCTATACGCAATCGCTTTAAACTGCGCTACCAGCTGAACTCCAGATTGCTCTATATGTTCTTCGCGGCGTTGTCGACTGAGCAGGGTTGGTTTCGATAGTGCAGTGCCCCGATGCAACGCCCCCGATAATGAACGTCGACGACAAATCGCTTGTCCTTCGTGACGCTGATATCGTCATCGCTGATATCGGATGATCGACGAAGGGCAATTGAAACCGGAGAGCGAAGACAATGACGAATTTGAATGTGCTCCCTTGGATGGCATCTCAAGGGGACGGTAGAGCGAGGCTCGGAAAACGGCGAGCTCCCGTCATTCCTGATGGTGGGACAAAACCGACTAGGCGAATCTGGCAGAGCTGTAGCCTAAAGAGCTGCAAAATGGCCAGTCCCTTGTAGCGCGCAATGCACAAAAGAAACTTAAGCTGCCCGAACAAATGTGAAATAGCCAAACATGAGCAAAAGCATCGTCGTATTATAAGCAAGCGAGAGCGTTAATGGCGGTGGATAAAAAACATGGAGAAATATGCGTTGGCAAGCATATTATTCTGCCCTTTCAGCACGCTGACCAGCACAGTGTTCTTGACTGCGGTGTGCAGAGTGGAACAACAAACCCAGGCGCTTCGAAAATGGCGCCCGCATACTGGCCAAGGTACAAGCGCACATGTTTATTCCGTCATTTTGTATGATGCCTGGTTGGTTGTGAATGGTGTTTAAGACGCGCTGTACATTTTACAGCATGAGCGAGGAACAAATGAAAGAACATACCCAGCGCGCTACAGACAACATGAGCCCCTTCATGTGTTCCTAGTTCGTGCCGTAAAATATATAGTGTGTTGTAAGCGCCATGCTATCTGACAGCGCTCACGATGGACGGAAGGAACATGACATACAACGCGACACTAAAGAGCCGACGCTCATTCGGAAAGCCGTCTTCGGAGATGATACCTCTTATCCCTTTCTTGCTACCACTAACCACGCGAAAGCGCTGCGCAACAGCGAGGGACATAATCGTGGAAAAAAGGACTCCCAGTCAGTCGGCAAAGAAAACAAGCAAACAAACAAACACGTGGAGAGGCAACGCAAGTGTCCGCGCAAGCAGCTTGCCGACGCTGCTTAGGGCGAGCAGCACAGCAGGGAAGAAACGGCAGCGCTCGGAGCCAAGCCGGCGCAATCGGCCGTCGACGATCCAATCACACGGCGGAAGGAGACCGGCGCGTCTCCGGGATAGTGCACCCGAGCGGTCAGGAAGAACACCAACGACCGACGACGCAATCTCCCGCCGACAGAGCCCGGATGGTAAAACAAAGGAAGGGCACTATTCGGCACAGCCTAGTTGCGAAACAACCGCTGAATGTGATGTAGAACGAATGCCGTCTATTTGCACTGTCGTCGTGCGACGACGAGCTAGCCGAGAAAGATTGCTAAAATGCATTTTCGCGTTGTAATAAAGAGACGAAATTGTTTCTGGTGAAACGCAACTAGCTGCACTCCACCAAGGCAGCTGGGAATAGACGTTTGGGAAATTCACGTCGTCTGCAGAATAAAAAAATTAGCTGGAGCTTAGCTTTAGTTAAGCCCGGTAGGTTACGCGTTGTATGTATGTATGTTCAGCTCGTAGTGTAGCCAATTGTGGAGTACTACGTTGGCCGTACGATTAACAGAGGACCCACATGTAATGTAATGACATTAATGTAAGTAATGTAATGAATGTAATGGACAGAGTTCATTACACTCCATTCAGAGTCGTCACCGGTTGAGGACGATTCAAGAGAAGCGCGACGCACTCGTCTAGCTGCATCTTGAGCGCGCCGTCGAGCGAGGCGCTGTTCTTGTTCTTCATCTGTCTCTGTAGTCCGCTCGTTTCCTGGCTTCATCGAGACGGCGTGACTTTTCTTTCTGTTTATCAGAATGCATAGCGAGTGCCTCAGCTAAACAAGCGCAATCATTTTTATACCCATCATTTTCCTCCTCCTCCTTTCAACTGTGAGAGAAGAGGTGACAGCAGCGCCTCCACTAGGTAGCAGCGCGGCACCCGACGACTCGACTTCGTAGCCCATCTCTCGCAGCTGGTATGAAGTCACAGTGACGTCATCATCTCATCCGTGGCGCGCCGTGCCTATACCGACCGCCGCTACCCGAGGACTCGACTTGGTCTCTTGCAGCTGGTCTCAGCCATCTGGGGGTCATTAAAGGTGCCTACCGACCGTGGCTACGCGAAGGGCTGGAAATGGTAGTATTGCCGTCGCAATAAAAGTACACACAAATAAAGATGTGTCGGCCAGGACGCCCCAAGCACGAGAAGGACGGCAGGCGCACGGGTATTTCGATAGGCTAATAGTTCCGATATAAACCAAAGTAACGGCAGACCAGAACAAGAGCTGACCAGGACCAGTACATTGAAGATAGACATAGCAAAAAGGAGCCCAATAGCAATATAATGTGACGCATAAAGACGGTTATTTTTTAAAGGACCAAAGAAAAGGTACATTTTAAGGAAAGTCGACCCGGCATTCAATGGCAATTATGAGGGTTGAAGTGGCGGTGACGATCTGTAAGTGAGGAAAAAATTAAGATGCCAGAGCAAAATTGCACAAGGTTTACAATCGTTTTGGTTCACAACACAGGAAGCAGCAGAGGATAGGTATCAATCAGTGGGGGACAAAGCACCCGCGCAACGTACACCCTTTAACGAAACACGTAACCGAAATCAGAAGTGAGCTACTGTCAGAAAGTATGACTACGGCAACTCCACGAGATGAAAATTGCGAAGTACCTGAGCTGCACGCTCGAGACGAAAAGAAGAAGAAAAGCATGTATCCCCGCAAGAGCACTTTTGAGCACATTCAGGCGACAGTGCGGCGAAGGTCTTTGTCGGGGATACTTTGTCTTACGCAAACGAGTTCTTTCAGGGTGCATTCTTGCGCGCATCGTGCACACAAGCGTGCATAATCTCGGCGTTGCACAAATATAATGTACACGCCGTGTGCGCGAACTTGTCGACTGGTAGCTTTATATTCGGAGCGGAATATTCAATTTACACGGCATAGCAACACCCGTTTTTGCAGACATGCCACATATGCCGCCTACGGCAAACCGGAAAATGAGCGCTGCACCTCCTACGGCTTCAGACGTCTCTACCAGACGTCATTGTCAGCAGGCAGCTGCCAGAAAACACGCGGGATTGAATCGCCGAGGCAGATACCTGCGAGTAGAATTCGCCTGTTGCTCTACCTCTGAAGAAGCTGCTATATCTGCGACGTCACTGCTTATTTTGCACGGGGCCCATACGTGATGCCAGGCACTGACGTGCATTTGCATTTCGCACCGTAGCTCACAAAAAATAAATACTGGGGATACTTAAGAGAATTACGTGCAACGCGGTAATGCGAAAACTCTTACACGGACACTAAAGCCAAGCAAAAATCTCGTCAACCATCGTTGTGCTTGAATCCTGATTGGTCCGTCAGATCCTGACGTCACCTGGGCGCGCCTGATAAAAATAGCACTTTCAGACGGTGTCACCTGTCGAATCAGATTAAACCTCGAATGATTTTATCACGATAGCACTGCTCCATATGGTAAAACCCAACCAAGATTGTTGCGGTTTGCAAATGCACAGCTCGGAGAGGAGTGGATTCGAACCAAGGAATTTCTCATTGGAAGCGAGTATGAGAAATTGAGCAATGGTTGCTATATAAAGAAATCATGGCTATCGCCGCCGCCGACCGCCCAGCGCGGAGACTGTAACATGCCCTCGCGTTGTGCGTTCCACGTCGCCGTCTCGATCAACTTCCATCTGTGAAAAAACGCTTTCACGCATCCAACTCGGCTTTACTAGCTTTACAAAGTTAAAAGACTACCATTTTTGTAGTGAGGATTGTTATATTATTTTTCGTTCTGAATTCAAGCAATTTCACTAGTGTTGATAGAAATTGACGATAAATGCGAGTAAGTGCGTAAATTAATTACAATCATTGATATTGCTGCTGTTAATAATATTCTCACGTGGCGAGGCGTTCACACCACGTAAGCACTCACACCGAGCGACACACAAGCACAGGGCGTCAAAACATGAGTCGGCCCCGAGCACGCGCCATCCGCACACAAACTTCGTCCCCTATGACTCGCCGTAGCAATATTAGGTTTAATGTCCCAAAGCGACTCAGGCTATCAGAGATGCCGTAGTGTGAGTTAGTGAGTGAAAAAAAATTATTCAGTAGAGATAAGGGAGGGGGATGTGTAGGTGGGGTCCCTAGTCCGGGACTCCAGCGGCTCTATCCGCGCCCGTGTCACGAGGGCCCGTTGGGCCTCTAGTCCAAAGCTGGATAGGGCAGCCTATCCATTGTGTGGGTAGGTTCATGCCATGTAGTGCAGGCCTGCCTTCTCCCCGCAATATTTACATTTGGGATCGCAGAACCCGGGGTATATTGTGTTTAAACGGCAGTACATATAACACTATGTACCTGCCTGTAGACGTCGCCATCTAACTTCCTCCGCTTTGGAGAGTGGATATTTTCTGCGAGTCTGCAGTGCTGTAACCTCTCCGCGTACGTCGCCAGAGGTCCGGTATAGGGGGATGTGGAAGTTGGAGGGGTCGAGTCACGGGGGAGGAGAGCTCGGGCAGCAGCATGCATGGAGCACTCGTTCCCTTCCGCGCCTTGATGTCCCGGTGTACAGACGAGGCATTTGTCTTGTTCGGGATGATTTTTCAATATTCTAGCAGCCTGGGGATCATATTCGTCCTTTGATGTAGTTGCGGTAGGCAGCCATAGAATCTGTGATTATATAGGCGCAGGTAGTATGCGTGGTGGCTAAAGTAATGGCCACCTCCTCCGTCATTTCTATATTGTCATCGCAGACTGAGAGGGCATCAACCAGTTGTTGAGGGCTCCGAAACTTTCGACCACCTAGGGTTCTTTGGCGTTCTGAGGTTAATTGTGATAATAATCAACATTATTGCCATTGGTTCGTGTTAATTACCAATCAAAATTGCTTATTAGTAATTGCGACTATTGCTATTCTGAGTTGATGATTACAAGTAACTGATGCTCTTATTATTGCCACCAGTACTCGGAGGTGTTTCGATGCCGCCACTTTGTTTTGGCGGCAATACCTTTGTGCATCGACGAGCCATCTAATGCTTCAGAACTAATCCACTGTTCCAAGCAAGTGGCCATGCGTTCACTGTCGCGTTCTTCGCTGTGATCATCTTGCCGTTGCGCTATATATATTCACGCATTCTCCCCGGTAACAATATTTACGCGTACCTCAGGGCCACGCACTTCTGTACCAAGAAAATTAAACCTAGTTTTTAAATCTGTTTATTCTGAAAATTAAAAACAAATATAAATTAAGTTTATTACAATTCTCCCAGGACATACAGCAACAGAGCTTCTCCGTGTCATAGTTTCAGTATATTTCATCGATGGTACCGAGAGGCCTCCAGCAACGGCTCTGGTCGCAGAGGTAATTTTCTAAGCTAGTGTATCTTAAATGCTTCGCTGTATATCAGGCCCTCCATACAGTCACGCTTTACAGTCGTAATTTTTGGAGACGAAATAGGCATATCCGAAACTTCAAATGTCCCCTTCTTCGTTCCCTCGAGCAGTCCGCGTTCTGCGAACAGCCGCGGGCGTTGCGGCAGAAATGACATTATTCTAGTTCGCTGGCGATTTCGAATGGGGCGAAAACAAACTGTGACGATGTCTATGCGCGGGTCGAACGACGCTTTCTGTCATACCAATCCCGTGAAAGAAACGAGGAGATCACTCTCCCGAGGAAGAGAGGTACGAAAGGGAAACAAAAAGTGAGCTCGCTACTGTTTTCAGAAATCAATAAAGCCCCGCCAGGACGCGGCGAGATTTTCATGCAGAAGGAAGAAATAAAAACATATTTTTTTAAACATAATAGCTCGGTGTCGGCCTACAAGTCGATGCCACCAGGATGGTGGACAACAGCACGAATACTGCAATTTCGGTTGGGTACACGCCATCAGCATGCAGGAAACAATGTATCTGCTTTCAAAACAGGGGCATCGAATTGCTTGGTCAGTTTTCTATGCAAAGATACAAAATGCCACGGACACGCGAATTGCACAATTTCTGGGCTTTTGTTTCCATGTGAAAACTGCGCAATTGTTTAGACTGTAGGTCGAGTAAACAGCAGTTTTTTTTTTTCTCTTTTTTTTACAAACAAAGCGTTCCATTCTCGTTACGAGGCAAGCCCTGGGAATGTTTACACCGGCAGTGGTGCCTACATCTTGTGCAGTAATACAGAACAACGCCTTAGCCAGGGGAGTAAAAAGTAGCATTCAGCAAGTTAACGAGTCTGCACATGGTCGCGCTGCTACCAACACTGCGTTCTAAAGAAGTAAAGATTCCTTGTGCCCTATTATCCTCAAAACTCACTTTTGCAAAATACATACTTTGCGGCGCCTAGAGCTTCTAAGAAAATGCATTTTGAATAACGCGACCACTACAGTTCAGCGCTAACCATGTACCCCATTTTAAGCTTTTTTTCACGTTCGTCCAGGGGAAAACACTGAAAAACAAGGTCTCCGTGGTGGAAGCCAGACAGCCCGAACGCCATCACTCTGCATTTTAAATCTGGCTGGGCAGTGTCATATCTTTTATTTTTTTTTTCTCCAATATAACTCAACCTAACTCCAACGAAGCAGCCAGAATGAAGCAGAGAACACGATCCATTGCAAGCACATGCGTCATAGTCTGTTACCATCGCCCCCCGCCATCTCCAGAAGCTGGTTAGGGGTCGCAAACAGCGCACGTGGCCAACCGTTCTGCTTGAGAAACTACTGCGAGGCGCAGTCGGGAATTTGAGAAACGAGTCTTCGCATTCGTGGCGGTACGACGCGGAGATGCTCCTCGAAGCGAGTGAATTCGCGACCCGATTCGTCACAATACCGTCTTCGCTCGGCGCCAATAAAAACGTGATCGGTAAGCGGCGCTCCGCATCTGACGAACCAGAGGGAGCCGCAAAGTTTGAGCGGCTATAAATTGACTCCTCGGGAATGGCTCTGCCAACTGCCTCTACATTTCAGGTCAGTCGGAGTCGGCAAGCGCTACCAGTGACGCTTGACTCGGGCCATCTGAGCTGCCACAGCAGCTGTGTTCTCATTGGTATATTTCCTTCTTTTATACGACAGCGTAAACAGCTCTGTTCAGCTGAAAGCACGGTGGCGCCTTCTTCCTATAGTGGTCGGAAAAATCCCATAACTCAATTGAAAACTGATAAAATAATAAAAAAAAATCTAGGAGGCAGTTAAGACCCCTTAAGAGCGATAACGCGAAAGCTTTTGGGCTAGTTCTACTCAAGCGTTTGCCTGACAGAAGTTTTTTTTTTCTTCTTTTTTTTAGACACACTTTGAGACACTTTATTTACTCGCCTTGATTCCATCGCGCGTCCGCTAGATACCGCGTCGAGGGAGAAACTGACTGAAGAGTCGCCAGCACACGCAGTGCCGCCTTCTACGTTGTCATGGAGACGGCAGGCTCGCCAGAAAAGGGAATTACAATCTGCCTCTCACGAGCCCGGCGTGGAGCCCCAAGTACCTATCTTGGGACTCCACGCCGGGCTCGTGCGATTTTGTTTTCGTGAAATGCAAAGCGTCAAGACCTGGCATTTAAAAAAAACAAAAAAAAAAAAAAGCCCGGCATGGCCTAGTAGTTTGCGCGGGGATCGGAGGAATAGTGGTTCGATTCCCGGTGGAGACGACAGATTCCGCTTTTTTTTTTTTTTTTTCCGTACCAAAGCTTCGTTGGCCCATGCGCGGTGTTTTCTCACACCGCGCATGAGCCAACGAAGGCGTTCGCCCAAATAAATTCGCCGCCACTGCGGTTGGAACCCAGACCCTTTGCATGCCAGAAGGGCACGCAACGCACAGACCACCAAGTTTGTTCTTTTTTTTTTTTTCTTAAATAAGAAATAATGCAGGCCACGAAGGGCCGTTGATACCAAGCCTGTTAGAGAGGAGAACGCGTTATAATGCGTATGACCAACGTGTTTCCGGAACGTGTTTCCGGAACGGATTTTACAGTAATAATAATTTAAAAATTTAGTATAACGTGGAAAAATAGTAGTGTTTAGTGCGCTAACGCATCACCTTTTAAAGCAGAGGTTAAGAGTCCTCCTAATAAGCAGTACGCAAATGAGCAGCCTTGTTTGGTGGGTGACGTACGCGACATACACTGAATAAGCCTGCAAAACATCGACGGTCACTCAGAGCCTACACTGCTTTAAAGTTTCAACGAGTACCTGCCTGCAGCCGCATTGTTTACGATACAATTCTCCTTTTCCCTTCAAGGAAAGCTCAAGTATTTCTACCCCTTCAAATCCGCGAGAACTGGACAGACTTTATAGTGTCAGTTCATACAATCCATCTACTTAGGCAAGTGCGAGCCATACGAGATTCGACATTTATCGAGCAGCCGCTAACCTCAGGCATCGATGAACAACACATTAACCCCTGAGTTGATTTCATTTGATTTGATCTATGGAGTTTAACGCGTCCCAACGCTACTCGGGCTATGAAAGACGCCGTAGTAGAGGGCTCCGAAAATTTCGACCACCTGCAGTTCTTAACGTGCACTGACATCGCACAGCACACGGACGCCTTGCTTCTCGTTTCCATCGAAAATCGACCACAGCAAGAATTCCGATTCACCGAAACTCGGGATTCGATCCCGCATCCTTGGGCACAGAACTCGAGCGCGCTAACCACTGTATGGACGCGGCGGGGTACACTAACCGCCAGTCCTCGCACTCTACACTCTACCTCCTTACACCCTGCCCTCGCACTATACCACGCTCTGCCTTACTTATCGCTTCCGTGAGAAAAGCAGTAAGGACGCGAGTACCCTGGAGCGTCTTTAGACGCTGTCGTGACGCTGGGACTAAGTTGACCCGGCCTTCACTTGGTAGCGTGCAGAGACTCGGGGTTGATGAAGGATTGAATCTTCGAAGTTGGTAAAATATATACAAGCAGGTTTATTGGCACTTTGAGAAATCTTATTTACATGAATATTTACATGAAGAAGAAGGGTTTAACAGCAAAATGGCAAGCGTTAAAAGTTCATAGCGAGAAGCGTCTGGATGAGCCGTTTACCCAGGGCTCAGAGCGACATTTCGTGCTCTGCAGCGTCCTTAAAACCCCCTATGTCCAGCCCCTCTCTGAAGATGCTGACCAACCAAATCCAGGGCACGCCCCTCAGATATCGGCATCCAATCGAACACATCACTGCCCTGATGGTCTGAAGCACTGACTGGCCCGGCATTGTTTCGTTGAGCCTGGTCACTTGTTGGCGGGAAACGCTTGGGAACGGCGAGGAGGTACATTTCTATTCTTCAGCCAAGAATCGATAGGCTGGTTCCGGCAAGTGGATTTACTTCTCAGAAACCCAAGTGCACGTGCGCGCCGCATACGCTCCCAGCATTGTCCGTTTTCGACAATTGCAAATCTTTCCTGCATTCCCGGGAAATCATCTAATGGCCGTATGCGTCATGCTCCTTTCTTGTCCTGCAAGTCAGCGGACATGTCACTCTGTCGTCTCCTTTAGATAGTAGGCATCCCTCACTGGACGATAGGGCTTCTCGACGGGAAGGTGAACAACTGAACCAAAGCACTTCCTGCTATTTCCCGCAGGGGGACATTTCTTTGTGTTTTTCTAGACGTTCTCTTGACAGGGTCAATTTGGCATTTGCAGGGTGTCCACAAAGCAAAACAGGCTTACACAAAAGGATTCCTGGAAACAGGCTCGCTTAGAGCCATTGTACCAACACCACATATCCACAGCACTTATCCATGCCCACAGGCGAACAATAGAGCGCGCAAGTGCGGATTATGCACAGTCGTAACAGCCTCCTCCCCCGCCAGAAGAGTCTCGGAGGGCAGCAGTCGCAGCTGCTGCATGAAGAGACGACTTAATGGCCTGCACATGAACGCTTGAAGCTTGCTGTTGCTTGTCGCGTTGTCTTGATTGTCGTAGGCCAATTTGCTTGAGCTGTCTCTGAAACTCAACCACATGTCCAAGCAAGCACTCGGCTCCCGTCTGAAGAGACCAGGTTAAAAGAAAACTGCCATTGTTGTTCGAGAAAAGCCCACTCTCAAGACGTTCAGGACCCACGTATTCCTAGAAAACCAAACGTGCTGCTTTACATAGTCACACATATACAAGCGCACGAAAAAAAAAAACCTGATTATCAATTTGGATACATGGTGAGGAACATCTCGGACCGCTTAGAAAGAGCGGCTAAGCGCGTCCGCATTCCCATTTAACTTCCCCTTTTTGTATCTTATTTCAAAATTGTACTGCTGTAAAATCAAGCTCCACCTAAGAAGGCGACTGTTCTTCGATGTCGCAGTTTGCAGCCAAGCCAGGGGACAATGGTCCGTCTCTACGGTGAATTTGGCCCCTCCAAGATAGCACTGCAATTTTTGAATGGCCCATACAATGCAAGCGCACTCTTTCTCTGACGCGCAATAAGCCCTCTCTCTAGAACTCAGTTTTCTGCTCAGGTAGAGCACGGGGTGCTCATTACCGTCGTCATCTCTCTGGCAGAGAACAGCACCTAGCCCTCGATCACTGGCATCACACTGGACCGTGAATTCTCGGTCATAGTCTGGAGCTCGCAATACCGGACGGCTAATCAGCACAGCCTTCAGGTTTACGAAGGAGGCTTCCTTTTGTTCGTCCCAGACTACATTTGTCGGTTCTGTCTTGCGGAGAGCGTCGGTCAGAGGGCTAGCCAAAGATGAATAGTGAGGGATGTAGTGGTTGTAGTATCCCGTCAGCCCTAAGAATGCCCGAATTTCCGTCTTCGTGCTCGGCCGCGGGTAGTCTGCTACCGCAGAAATCTTAATCTCGCTGGGTTTCCTGAAACCTTGACCTACATTGTGACCCAAGTAGTCCACAGTCGCCCTTGCCAGGCAACATTTCTCGGCCTTTACGGTTAGTCCAGCTTGACGCAAAAGGCTCAGTACAGCTCTTAGATGTACCATATGGTCCGCCCATGAGTCGGAAAAAACCGCAATGTCGTCTAAATAAGGCACCGCGAATGTTTCACACCCCTTTAAAACCCTATCCATGAGTCGGGAAAAACAAAATGGAGCATTTTTGAGCCCGAAACTCATCATTGTTGGCTGGTAGCTGCCCGTAGGAGTGACGAAAGCCGCGTATCTGCTGGCGCGTTCAGTGAGCGGTACTTGCCAGTATCCTCGAGTAAGGTCCAGCGTAGTCACATATGCCGCTCTACTGACCTGTTCTACTCTCTCCTCAATATTCGGAATAGGATACACTTGATCCCTGGTGAGAGAATTTAGCTTTCGGTAAACTACCACAGGCCTAGGGTCTTTACCTGGAGCTTCTACTAAGATCATAGGCGGAGCATAATCGCTTTCCGAGGGTTTTATTACTCCCAATTCCAGCATGCGAGTTACTTCCCTATCCAGAATTTCTCTTTGCCTTGCAGAGAATCGGTAGCACCTTGATCGCACTGGCACGTCTGAAGTCAGCTCAATATCGTGCTCAGTCAAATCAGTCCTGCCTGGCCTGTCCACGAAGCAGGCCTCAAACTCTGTTATTATTTCGCCCAGATCGGACAGCTGGGATTTCTTTAGTCTCCTCTCTGCTCCGTCTTTTTGAGAAGCTCCTGAGCGTTGCTTCCTTTTCCGCTGAGGCAAATCAAGTTGTCCCCCATCTCCTCGGGAAGGTGTAACGTTAGATTTACCACGGCTTGCTCCATAGCTAAGTCCTCTCGGGTTCCACTTAAAAGTCTCGTGAGATTACTAGACACTGGCGGCAAGAGGTTACTCTCAAAAACGTCCTCATTCCGCGTCTCATCAAGCTCACTTTCAAGTTGACTTATCTGAGATGCCTCGCTCTCAAAGTTTTCTGACCCGCTATCTTCCACATCGACACATCGACCACTGTTTTAACTGCCGTTTCCTCCGCTGTGGATTTTTCTGGAATGGGCAGTGTAGCTAGTTCTCGCGCCTTTGAACGTGTTAAGGCTTGCACAACTCTGTCTCCGAACAGGATGCCCCTCTTTCGCAGTAGCATGTCCGATTTGTTGGAAAACAAATACGGATATCTTTTAGGAAGCTTTCCTGAAACGGCAGCCTCGGTTGTTAACTCGCCGAAAGGGCCCTCGATGACCACGTTCGCGATTGGCAAGCACACACTCTGTTCCTCCACTACCTGGCGGATCCATGCACACTGTCCTGTATAGTCGGAAGGCGACACATAAGCCGGATGGACAACATCCATCGTTGCGGCCGAATCGCGCAGTACCTTGCAAGACTTCCCGTTGACTACTAGGTCATGCATGTAAGGTTCCAAAAGCTGCATATTTTCCTCGCAGTCACTGACATACGAGAAAGCAATCTTTTCTTTCCGGCAGTTGACGGCAATGTGACCCTGCTCATTACACCTAAAGCATGTGAGCGGCTTCCTAGCCCCAAGCTTGTTCTTTGTGTTCTGCGCATTGGTCACTTCCCCACTTTTCTCACTGCCGTCCTTTCTAGGGCGTTTGCCTGAAGAAGCCTTCCTTTATTCGTTTGCAAATCTAGCAAAGTGCCTTTTCTGACGGTTATTCACCCTCAACTTGGGATTGCGGGGCCTATCCACTGCTGGGTTGCTGAATTGTCGGCGCGAAGCATACTCCTCAATGAGTTCGGCAGCTTCAGTTGCCGACTTAATGTCGCCTCGGTCCTGTAACCAATTTCTTTCTGTTTCTGGGAGGCAGTTATAAAACTGCTCCAAAACAATTCGCTCGACTACAGCGTCCCTATCACTGTAGGAATCAGTGCTCTTTAGCCACTCGCCCAAATTAACTCTTAAATTGTACAGGAATTCAGGGTAACTCTCGCCCCTGGACTTAGTAGCGTTCCGAAAACGTTGTCTGAACGCCTCGGCGCTAAGCCTATACTTTCTCAGAAGGCAAGCTTTGACCTTCTCGTAGTTGTCCGCGTCCTCCTTGCTTAGCCGCGCGACAACCTCCGCTGCCTCGCAGGGCAGAACCGTCAATAATCTCTGAGACCAAGTGTCTCGCTGGAAGGACAGTTTTTCGCAAGTTCGCTCAAAGTTAGCCAGATACAGACCGATATCCCCTGATATCACATATGGCTGCATGTACTTTGACATCTTGAAATCTGCCTCCTTGTTGAGAAGAGGTACCGCTAGCTGGGGACAATTGCCCGACCTCTTGCTCAACTCTAGTTCTAATTTCCGGAGCTCAATTTCTAGCTCCAGCCTTTTTGCTTCTCTTTCAATTTCACGCTTCTTTTCCTCTTTTTCCCTCTCAAGTTCACGCTTCTTTTCCTCTTTTTCCCTCTCAAGTTCACGCTCACGCCTCTTTTCCTCGTTTTCCCGCTCTTTCTGCTGTCTGAGCTGCTCCTCCTTTTTTTGTCCGATGAGGTTCCATGCTTCACTGAGCTCCTCATCATCGGTTCCCAAATCAGTGATTGCCTTTATAATCAAGGGTTTTCGTGCCAAACCACTTGTATCAATTCCCAATTCCTCACACAATAGCAACAGGTCCGGTTTCTGCAGCTTTTGTAGGTCCATGATCGCTCCGAGTGTCGGCTACTTCCAAAACAACTGTGCAAACTACCAAACCTAAAGGCGTTTCCACACTCTTTTTACCAGTTCTAAAATCTAACCCTGTTCTAGAACCTGGTCCACATCAGAAGAAAAGCCAAGCACTCACCCACACATGCGATCGATGTTCCGAGCTGCTTTCTTGTTGGCCGATTGTTGCTCCTGCTTGTTGCTTGAGATACCACGTCAGATCACCAGATGTTGTGGCTTGCAGATTCTGATCCACCTCCAATCACCAGATGTTGTAGCTTGTAGATCCAGATCCCACCGCTGCCACCAGTTGTCGTGACGCTGGGACTAAGTTGACCCGGCCTTCACTTGGTAGCGTGCAGAGACTCGGGGTTGATGAAGGATTGAATCTTCGAAGTTGGTAAAATATATACAAGCAGGTTTAATGGCACTTTGAGAAATCTTATTTACATGAATATTTACATGAAGAAGAAGGGTTTAACAGCAAAATGGCAAGCGTTAAAAGTTCATAGCGAGAAGCGTCTGGATGAGCCGTTTACCCAGGGCTCAGAGCGACATTTCGTGCTCTGCAGCGTCCTTAAAACCCCCTATGTCCAGCCCCTCTCTGAAGATGCTGACCAACCAAATCCAGGGCACGCCCCTCAGATATCGGCATCCAATCGAACACATCACTGCCCTGATGGTCTGAAGCACCGACTGGCCCGGCATTGTTTCGTTGAGCCTGGTCACTTGTTGGCGGGAAACGCTTGGGAACGGCGAGGAGGTACATTTCTATTCTTCAGCCAAGAATCGATAGGCTGGTTCCGGCAAGTGGATTTACTTCTCAGAAACCCAAGTGCCCGTGCGCGCCGCATACGCTCCCAGCATTGTCCGTTTTCGACAATTGCAAATCTTTCCTGCATTCCCGGGAAATCATCTAATGGCCGTATGCGTCATGCTCCTTTCTTGTCCTGCAAGTCAGCGGACATGTCACTCTGTCGTCTCCTTTAGATAGTAGGCATCCCTCACTGGACGATAGGGCTTCCCGACGGGAAGGTGAACAACTGAACCAAAGCACTTCCTGCTATTTCCCGCAGGGGGACATTTCTTTGTGTTTTTCTAGACGTTCTCTTGACAGGGTCAATTTGGCATTTGCAGGGTGTCCACAAAGCAAAACAGGCTTACACAAAAGGATTCCTGGAAACAGGCTCGCTTAGAGCCATTGTACCAACACCACATATTCACAGCACTTATCCATGCCCACAGGCGAACAATAGAGCGCGCAAGTGCGGATGATGCACGGTCGTAACAACGCGTTTTTTATTGTACGAGTATGGAGCTATACGTTTGTCTAAAGTTCGTTCACATATTTTTAAACGCTGGTGGCGCTTTCCAAGGTAGAACGTTTGTCAAGCGTCGTCCTGAAAGATCGCTCTAAAGGTCCGCCTACAGTTTTTCCCTATGCCGCGGGCCCGACAGGGGCGAACGTGGTTTTAAATATTTCTGCGCTGTGTGGTAAAGCGAGCGGCCCATGGAGAGCAGTACCAGGCTACAAATTGTAGGCAAAAGCGTAGGCGGCGCTATAGCTGGAGGCAACGATTCCTAATCGACGACACGTTGCTGCTAAGTCAGCTGAGAGAGCTTTCATAACAATACGGCCCTAACTTCCCGAAACTGCACATGGTGCAACAAGCGCGTGGAACGAAGTAAATGAACGCTGACTCGGCCAGTTACGCTGGTTATCCCAGTCAAGGTTTGCAACATAAGGAGATCCCCCATGCCGCAATGAGCAGCGAGTTTCGACACCATTGCAGCCAAAGTGTACTTGCAGAAGTTTCCCTTATATTTAAATGAAGATAACAAGAGAAATAGGAGCGGTAAGTGGAATAATTCCTTTATTCACGGTCCCTCAGTAATGCATGTGAAAAGCAATGCGTAGTATTTAAAAAAAAAAAAAAACACTTTAGGCGTCTCGGTAATCTGATAAGACTATTTTCATTATCAACCTACGGTAGCTTTTTATTCTTTCCGCGATAGGACGACACCACAGGTGTGCATGCAGAAAGTGCGAGCTGCACAAGCTGTATGACGTTGAAATTACGAAAACCCCGACAGCCCGGCGCAGGCAAATCAGGAAGTTTCCCAAGAGGCTTCAGCAAAACGGCAAGCTACTCCCGTAACGAGAACAGAACGGTGCAAACAGTGTACCGCTTGAGACTGCTGCCGGCGTCAAGATGAGCGAAGTGAGCGTGACGCACCGGCTGGGGATGGTTACACAACCTTGTATTCATTATTTTGCGGCATTTTTTTTTTCTTTTGCATCATTTTGTATATCCATGGAATCTCACTGCTGCTGCTCCGGAGGAAGAAGAAAAGAACGAAGCTGCACCTCCCGAGAAACATCATATAAGTTTGTAGACGGCTTCGCAAGTTCACGAGCCGGCCGGCTTCCGTTAACCCAAGCTAACGAGCAACGCTGTCCGTGAACACAAACTAGCATGAGGAAGAAAGTTGGTCCTCGGGGTTCGTGCTGGAGGCCCTGTAAGTAACGCGCCAACTGTTGCCGCCAAAGCAAGCAGGGTGTGCACGTTGCAACAGCGGAACACAGTAACGGAAAAACGATTCAGCAGGTATATAACCTAAGCGATGCAAACGACAAGCCCAAGGCGCTTCCTTCGCCGCATATAAGATTAATGCAGCCGCTGCTGCAAGGCGTAGCACACAATCAATAAGACAAGCGCACGACGTGTAGCGTGTACACAAACCCGCACCCTAGAAACACCCTGCGGAGCACTGCTTAGATCGATGCCTGTTTGCAAGAGAAATTTCGTACGAACGTTCCTAGACTTCTGCTCCGCTCCACGCGCGAAGGCGGATGGGAAAGGAGGGCGTTCGAATAAGCGTCACGGCCAGAGAAACACGCGGTCGTTAATCACGCTGACGACATTTGCCGAGCAAACACAGGGTGGCGACATAAAATGGTCACCGCGCCCGACGGTGCCGGATGTCGACAAATGAACGTACCGGGCGGAACTCAATGTTTCCTCATCCTACGGACAGCGGGGGTATATACCATTTGGAGATGGCTTCGTCCCGCAAATGCACTCTGCTCGGAGCACGACGACGAAGGAGGCGGTACACACGATGTTCATGGCTGTCCTGAGTGAGCGGCGTTTACTTGGGGCATGGCTCAGGTAGGAAAAAAAAGAACGAGGAAAGACAAGTGCACTAGGATGCAAGGTAAATAGGGCGGACTCTGGGTGTTCATGAAAACACGAATAATGCATGCACAGGCACGTTACGAGAATTCCACTAAAAAATTCTGCCAATGATATTTGCTTGCAACGAGCCTTTAAGTCCGCACTTCTGTCATTTTAGTATAAACTTCGTAGCCACTAACATGCATCGCTTCGTAGTACGACTTCCCTTTTTACGCGTCCTCGGAGCCACGTTGTTAACGGGAACGCGTAGCGACAAGCTCACGTTTCTCGCCTGCTGCAGCTCATTGCGGGGAACTTGTGCACTTACATCAGCGCATTATTGATGATAAGTACGCAGTGCACAAAACCCCTCACAGAAAAATAAAAAGTAAAGCGCCGTTAGACAAAACCCGCGGACTTCACGAAAGCGCCCCGAGACGTTCTATTTTGCACCGACGCGCAGGAAATCCTCCGCATGTGCGTTCCAAATTGCACAAACACTCTAAGACTTCGAGCTTTATATGTGAAAAAAATAAAACGAATAGCACTGGAAGCACGAGGAGCTTCTAATTTGACTGATACACAAGAGTCACCCTAAGCATGCAATATTGCTAGAATCACTATTTTATATCGGAAGCTACAAGGTAGTCAAGAAGCTGCTGACAATTCTGATAAGTTCGTTTGTATGGCATAAGTGGAAATAAATATGAAATCAAATGAAACGATCCAATTGCGGATAAGTTGTCAAGCGCAGCGTAAGAGCTCTCTTGGCGAACGCTGCTTGTAGACAGCGCCCATGTATGCATCGGAAACTTCGCCGGCAAAGGAAAAGACAAGCAGGATACGGCACACAAGAATGCTAACAATTAAAAAGGAAACAGAATTACAGAAAAAAAAAATTAACCCCAAAACTTCTCACCTTATGCTGCACGAATGGGGACACGAGCTGAGAAGATGAGAACACGTACCTGAAAAAGAGGAAAGGGAAAAAAAAAAAACATGCATAACTACGGGTCGCAGTACAAGTGCCAAATGAAACCCTAACACCATTCGCTGCCTAAGAAGTCAAAGTTCAGATTTCTGCGGCAACAGCCGGAGCAATCTAAACACACATGCAATAAAGTCAGACAAATGCGGTTAAATATCAGTGACCTAGCGGTGTTTCCTGAGAGCTTATGGAAACAAAAGTTCGCTTCAAAGGCATTACGGAGACACGGCGCTATGTGGGTGGTGGATGTTTCATCTACGGCACCCTAGACGCAGATCATATTAGGCACACCAAGTTGGAAACAAGGACGGCTGCGTGTTTAAACAACTCAACATTTCGCAACGCTTGAGAGAGTCTGCAAAGATGCTGAGTTTACTCGAGCCCACAACAACTTTCTTTTTTACCTACAGAGACCATTGGCGCTGAGCGAAAATAACGGCGTCGTATGTGTGAAGCATTGGCGAGGGATGACGACGTAATCCAAATCGCCACTAATTTCACCAAAGTCCACAAAGATTTCGCCCACTAAAGCAGTCAGTGACAGTCAGTGAGTGGGAGAGAGTGAATGAGGGGAAAAGTAAGTGAAATGGATCGGTGAGACTGAGTAAGCCAGGAGAGTGAGTGAGAGTGTGAACAATTTTATGTTTAAAAACATATTAAACTAATACAAATACAAGGACGTTTTTGTCGCTTTCTAAGCATCCTAAACAAGTAACGGCAGCAACACATTGGAAAAAAAAAAAGCGTAAATATCCACTGATTTTTCCTTTTACTGATAGGCAACGGAATTCTTCGGCGTTACCATGGGATAAGTTATCTCCGTGTTTCCGACTGACTGCAGCTGACTACCTTGGTAAAAGTACATTCGAAAAACTAAAGAAAATTTCAAATGGTGACTATGTAGCGGTAAGTGAAATTATTACCACAAAAACCTTTCTAGGTTCGTGGAACGAAATCCCGTGCGCGACAGTGCACAGGATTTGTTCGCTGATGTGTCACTTGCTAATAACGGATGTATGATGAGGGAAATTCGCCGCCAATCATTCTGATGACGTCATGTCAAAAATATAAATCTTGTCTCTCCATCCTTCCGATCATCAGCCGAGCGCCTTAACAATCTTCGCAACGCCCATACTTTTTTTTTTAAATATTTACTGCCTTTAAGGCTCTAGGATACAATATAGCAAAACACTACAATACAATACTATACAATGCAATATAGAATACAAGACAATAAGTTCCGATGCAATATAATACAATACATGTATAATACATTGCAATAAACACATGCCACGTTTTCACACACCTATAGCACTCATATCTGGTAGTGAGTAATGTAACCTTTTTTTTATTTGCTTCAGTTTTTCAATCAGGACCGCAGTTTCCTTACTGCAGTCCCTGTCGATCAGGACTTCATGAATTTTTGTAACGCTCTCCACAAGACATTCAAGTCCAGACTGGGTCCTAGGGTCGCTGTGCCGGAAAGCCATTAAAGTGTGCCACACTTCGCGCAAAAAAAAAAAAAAGAAAAAAAAAAGCAACTGTGCCGTATACTTGTGATGGACGCAGCGCCAGGCCCGGGATACTGAAGCACACATTGTAATTCTCCTAGTCTACCGTGATGATGATAGTAGAGATGACAATGACGCTGCAATTAGTATAATGACGATGATGACATTAGCAAAAATAATGATGGTGCATTTAGTTTATAATGGCAATGAGAGCAATCGTGATGCACCGTGTGCATCACCAAAGCTTACAATTTCGCATTTCTGCAGTGTAGATTCCACAGTGCTCGGAATATTTTTTTTTACAGCTGGTCGCCTGGCCGAAGGGCCATGCCTAATGTAATTGGCTGGAGTTGGGGAACAAATAAATAAAAAAAAGCATTCGTTTTTTTAATTTTCCCAAGCAAGAGACAAGCATGTGCTTCACGCCATCCCAGAACAAGATTACAACTCCAGACTCGAAACGGATAAGTTCCGGAGACGTCCATATAACTGACTGCAATACGTGCTGAGGATGTGACACTCACAGCTGTCGCAATCTCGGCCCGACAAAGAATTAAAGTCGCATAAAAGAGAACGCACATGTTTGAGCAGAAATTTGTGTTCCAAAAGGTTGGTTGGTTGGTTGGTTGGTGGGGTTTAACGTCCCAAAGCAACTCAGGCTATGAGAGACGCCGTAGTGGAGGACTCCGGAAATTTCGACCACCTGGGGTTCTTTATCGTGCACTGAGCAAATTGAGAACATATACAACTTAGCTAAAACATAAAAAAAAGGAGAAACGAACAGCATAAAACACGAAGCAACGAAAAAAGCCAATCATGCCATATCTAGAAAAAGCCATGAGTTCAGGCGCCAATCGCCAATGCTCGCCGGATGGTTTTCCTTCCACGCCTCCTAAACTCTGACTCGGTTGCGACAATATTTGGCAGCGTCCGTCTCGAGAACGGCCGATAGGACCCGCGCAGCAGTCGATGCGAACATCGCTAATTTGATTACAAGAGCAGCAGTTCAAACAAACGGGTGTCAGTTCGGCAGCCACGAAGGAGATGACTGCGGTTTTTCGGAATCACGAAAGCCGGGGAGGCATACGCTGAGCTCGCTATGAGTGCGACTGCCAAGTTTCACTAAACTTTAATTTCTCTGCCCACAAAAAGAAAACAAACAACGGATGCACAGACTAAACTCTACATTCTCTCGCCACTTCCCGGCCTTGACCCGCCGTCAGGCGCTATCGTTGTCTTTAAAATCCGTGGAAATTAACTTTACTAACATCCAAAGAGAATTAAGTTACCGCAATGAAAAAGAAACGAGAGAAAGGCCGACGAGACTTTCACCGTTGGTCACTAGCGCCGCTGCAACGGAATAAACTCACATGCATGAGAGGAGTACAGATACACCAATATGCTGCGTTGCTCGACATGCGTATGCTGAACAAGGAACATACGTATGTCGAACAACAGATAGAGGGGTCTGAGCGGACATTAGATAACCAAAGAGCCCCGTGCTTTCAGCGACGATATGACCACATTCTTCACTATTTTTCCATTCTTGATATGGCACAAGGGAATACGAGAAAGCAGCGCCAACTCAGCTACGTCACATGTCCTCGTGATTTAACACAGCCCCCCTGCCAATGGGCGCAAAGCTATGTCACGTGACTTTGAGGCATCACCAATATATCTCGACCAGTCATGGAATTTCGTGACTTAGTTCGAAACCGGGAATATCTGCTCATGAAATCTCTACTATCGCGTAAAAAGAAAAACAAAAAAACCTAGAGCAAAGCAAACTGCTCGAAGCCACCAGCCGCGAGCGTTACTAATTTGCAAAAAGCCTCTTAATCCGCAATAAATAATCGACTTGCGAATACATTGCAAAACCACTACGATAGAATGCGTGCATCGCCATCGGATCTGAGCTTTACTTTACTCTGTGGTCGCATCCAGGGCGGGACCTCGTTAACAAAGAAGTCTGTAGCCTCCGGCGGATGTAATCCCTCGTTAATCCGCACTTCAACGGCGGATTAGGTTCCTTTCAGCGACGGTCCTCTGGATTCTTTTCGACTTTTTTCAGCCGAAATCTGCCAGCGCCAGAATCAGCGGATAATCAAGGATTAACAGACTTGCCCCGAACGCTGGGTCGATAGCTCTCTAATGGTGCTTAGTTATTCAAAGTGTCTTAGGCAAGTAGACAACTCCGCACTAATAAAGGTTTCTAAAGATGTCTTATTCTCGAAGCTCCCGTCACTAAAGAAAATCATGGCGTTCCCTAGAATACAAGAAAACACATGCCGCATGCCTCTGATTTTTTTACTGCTCTTATTAAAAAAATTGCCAAATGACGCAGAAAGGACATCGAAAAGAAAATGGCCACAGTGCACGTCAGCGCAACTGTTCGGCGCTCCGCTGGAAGCCGATCTACCTGAAGCTTCTTCGTACTACATTATAGAACACAGAGAGCTTCGTTCGTCAGACACTTTACTTACACTAAATAACATCTTACACTGCCCCAGTTCGTCAAAGTGGGACACTTTACTTACACTAAATAACATCCTACACTGCCCCAGTTCTTGGCTCTGACCAGTGCTTGGGACCCACTTAGTTTGCTTAGGATTTTTATTAATCCTCGAGTACTGCGTGTTTCGGTACGTTTGTGCTAGCTCGAGATAAAATATTTTGCTTAGTTCGGTATGCACCGAATTATCTTTTTTTACCACTTCTCATTGAACTGCCGTTGTAGCACATTTTTTTAGGTCTGCCACCGCACAACGAAACTGCGCAGGCACATTTACACGCAGGCTATACCATGCCCACAAAGCCCCTGAAAAGCAGAGGGTTTCGATAACCTTATAGCCCTTCATAACAACGAAGAAATGCATCAACGTGCAAAAAGCAAATTTCAATACTTTACTGCGGAAACTGGATCATATAAATCACGGAAGCTCCGCTACGTTCAACATTCGTCAAACCCTAGCCGTAGAGTCTTCTTCGAGCGAGCACTTGTTCTTTGACGAAAACCAGCCAGAGCTCCAGAGAATTCCTACCGATAGGTGTGAACCAGCACTGTGCAATGCATTAGGTGAAGCTTATGACACCTAAAGCAGCCAAATTCAAGAACCAAACATTGTGAAATGATGACCGCAGAAATAGCAGCGACAAAAGCATCTCGCCAATATATCTCACAGCACTTTTCTTACGCGCACTGCTTTCTCGTGCAGCTTTCATCTCTGAAGCGAACCGCTCTACGCAAGACTCATTTTGCAGTTTTAGTACCAGACTAAAGCGAACGTGTAACACGCAAAACGGGATGGATCTCCCCCACTTATGAAGGCTGGCGAGAACCGTTGGAGAGAATTTATACCGCACAACTTATAGCTTAGCACTCCCTAACAGCCGGCCTAATTTAAAACAAATGCATAACACCCACGGAAAAGAAAAAAAAAATGGCCGGAGATTATTATGTTCGGCTTCCTCTTAACCAACATGAGCTGCATTTTTCGTCCATTGTGTGGAGACTATAGAAGTTCTCCTATATAAGCTAGAGGTTTTCAGGTAACACTGGACTCAAGGGAGACGCGGACATTCTTATTTAAATATAAGTGGTTCAGGAGCAACTGCCGAATGACCACCGCGTAAGGCTAATCCCGCCTGTATATAATAGCATCCCTGACCCAAACTAGCAACACCCTCCTGCTGTGCCAAATCGATCGTCGTTGAGGCGCTGCTTCTAGTTACTCAGGCGAAAAACGTATATAAAAGCAGCTTGTTCTCACTGTACATACATTTATCCTGATAGCGAAGCGTTGTACTCTGTCGTTATTTTATATGAAACTAGGCAATGCCTTGGCGTAGGATAAGGGTCCGGTATTTTGGAAAATGTAACTAAAGGGGGCAGCTGAAATTAATGACGCCACCACAAACACCAAGCTACAAGAACAAATGTACTCACGACACTTCACCTCACAAACTAAACCACACAGTCAGGGACACCAGCTAAGTATTCGCTGCAAATGTAATTCGTTTCGCATCTCTATAACCATTTTAATGGCAAGCTTGAGTTAGAATTGTACGCACAACTCTGTAGATAAATCCCATGAACATGTCCACGAAACTGTGTCCAGACAACCAATAAACTCTGCCGACCTTTCCGGAGCCCCTCAGAACCTGACTAGAAGCGCTCTCAAGGTCGAGTCATCCAAGGTCATCCAAATAAAGCATTACTAAACAAAGCGAAATCGGGACCACTACACTTCCACATATCGAGTGGTAAGTGACTTTTCCGCAAAAAATGCGAGTGTGCTACACAACAATAAAGCGATCAAATGAAGCAACTGCAAAGCTCGCGAAAATCGAGATATTCACAATACTTGTGCTTTCTGAGTAGTAAAAGAAGTACATCGCGAAACCTAGCAAACAAAGCGGTGGCTAAAGCAAGGATCTCAGCGGAACGATGCGGTAGAAAACGTGGCCGTAAACACTTCACCCTACCCAGCACAAAAGCGTTTACAGACTTCACAGCGTGGGCACCACGACTGTGATCTACAGGGTGCTTCCGTTGGCTTTTTCTCAGCCGCATCAACAACACCCCGCCGGCCCACGTGACATTAAACAACCGCTGAATTTCCAGCCTTTGCGTAGAACAATGACGTCTTTGAAGTCAATGACTGCTTTGCTCACGAGACATCCGTCGACGCGTTCATTGGCTTCGCGTCGGAAGCGCCGTAAATCGAGCTACGAATGACGGCCGGCGGTGGCGTTTTCAAACGTGGCGATAAAAGATAACACAGCCTTTCGAGCAGTTCCAAACTGCTTTCTGCAAGCTAATGCATACACGCACATCTTACGGGAAGGGGAACGACCGGAGCTCCGGTCTTCAGGAAGCGCGACTACACTGCAGAGAAGTGTGCGGAGAAGTGAGAAAGAGAGAAACAGCGTGGCAATACACGTACATTCGCGACCAATACAGGTGGGGCCCCAGATCCTGTTTTTATTCCTGTCCCCATTTTCCTCGTTTGATCTATTCACGTAGAGGCGTTAAGGACCCTCGTTCAGCTGATAACTCAGCATGTCGACGAAATCCCGATTGGCCGAGAAGGCTTGACGTCATCCGTGAAGCAACGGAATCGAGAAGCAAAGTAATTGTGCTGCAATGAAAATTTGCGGACGGTATAGTATGACTAAAGTCTGATAGCAGTCCAGGATCGCTCCACGCTCCATCCACTCCTGCGGTTTAAGAGCGTCGAACAGATATCTGCTCGAACGTACGCGATGACTTTTCTTTTCATAATAATAATAAAAAAGAAAACATAATTCTAAACTTAACGCCGTCAAAACATTCAAAACGCTCATTCTCAGTTTGTTTTAGTTCACTTTTCCTTTTTTTTTTTTTCGACTCGCAGGAATAGCTGAAATGAAGAAAAACCACCGAGAAACACCCCCAGCACAAGGCCTGATGCCTGCTTCGCCATGAGCGCTGAACACAATCATTATTGTGCGGAGAGATTCCGTTCCCACGTGAAAGAAGCCATGGTGGGGTGAATGTGAATAAACAAGTATGAATATTAATTTGAAGGTGCGAGAGAAGAAAAAAAATGTGGCCAAGGTGAGTATCACCTGGAAGCTAAGAATAACGATTTTCACCTAGGCATCTTAGTTAGAGTGTAGGGCGTGCATATTGGATTCTTAAGAACACCAAGCAGAACGAACGAGGGTTGGAGGGAAGCCTGCAGCGCCAGCCACCGTTTCAACGAGAGGACTTGTTTTCGCCTGCCTCTTACAGGATGTTCTTGACTGCCACCCTGACGAGTATCTCATCTGATCTTTCTCGAATGCTCTTATAAGCGGTTGGACTTGTTTGCACTGAACGATAGATAACGCTACGAACCAATCGCACGGAAGGAAAAAGCATCTCTTAGTTCCGTGCTCTTATCCGTTTTACAACGTAATCTAAGTTAACTACATTGATTGTCTTACTCAAAAGCTGCGCCATCACTACATAACATTGCACCATAATGTCGTGCCTACGATAAAGTCGAAGGTTCCGCAGAACTGAAACGGCAAAACATAACACGAGACAAGCAGGAAAAAATGCTGCCCGATCTCCCCACGCTCAAGTGCAGATCTCAAAAGGCGAGCTGGAATGGGTGTTGACGACATTCGGGGCGGCCGTCTGGCTTGAAAGAAGTGTTCTGTACCAACAACAGCAAACCACAATCCACACATGTTGCGCAACAGAAAAGTGTTGTTAATTTCAGGCCACCCGTAAACAACACCCAGTGCACACTCGCACTCCGTGGAGGACTGCCCATTAGTCTGACTACGAGTACCGCAGTGAAATTATATCGCTACGAACATCCACTAGAGCATTGACGACACCGGCAAAAAGAAGGCATCATAAATAAAGAGGAGAAAAGTGGACATGAAAAAAGATTTCCGTCCAGCGTTATTAATAAGACGGACTCATAATCCGATATTTTCTGCTCATATTAGGAAAAGTTGGGTCCCGAGCTTACCGTTGCGTAATACTCATAAGGAATTCCGGTCTCGTTAAGAGTAACACTCTCGTCGGAGAACCGCTGCTGCTATCTAGCCATGGTCAGCAGCGAAGGGCCAAAATACATAGAAACGGAAGCGCTGTTTGTTCCCATTCCGGGGTATTTTGCGATTGGAACAGGGAGGATGGCACATCGTCGCGTCTATGCCTGGCTATGGCCAAGTCACTGGCGATAGTTCAGATTAAGCTCACTAATAGAATTCAGGGTTGCGGAAGCGTGGGTCCACGTCGACTAACCGGGGACTCACGTCAGTCCCCGATCGCTCCTAGCAACAACTGGTCAGCGCACATGCCGGGAATTAATCATAGTGACTCCTTAGTGGGACACACAAGGGAATGGATGTGCCTCCCACACCCTCCAGCAGCAGTGCACTATTTCAGCCGGACAGGACATATAATCAGCACTTCTGTCGAGGAGGTACGCCCGATAAGGAGACAGGAACACCAGAGAGACCACGCCAAACAGCATCACATCGAGGCCGCCGAGCTCAGCACTGCGTGGCTGACAAGCGCTGTCAGCCACGCATTTTTTTTTTTCCTCGCTTTTCTTCCAGCTTTCGGTAACACTGAATCCGCTTGGTAGGAGCATGTGAAGTTATAATCACAGCGTACAGCACCCGCCCTAACAAGGATGGTGATGTCATAATTCGGCTCAAGGAACAAGTATAGCAGTCTTGACCCTGCTCTAATGTAAGTCCCGAGTGGCAGAGAGGAAGAACTGCAGAAAAGGGCCATTTCTTTTTTAACTATCAGCTACACCAGTATAGCAGAACACCACTGGATAGCAAAACACCAACACTGACAACGGTGTTTTGCTACACTGGTCTAGCTGGCGTAGGTTAAAAATAAAATGAGCCTAATATCGAAATGTCTTTGAAGCACCAGCATCCACTACGTTTCGCAAATATCACAGTATGCGCGTATTAGCATCCGAAACCCGACAGCGCTTATAGCGGCACATGAAGAGTAAAAGATGGCCGGATAAATGAAAAATCTCGGCTCAGAATGAACTTCTACCCTAAAAACAATGTGTTCCGCCAATCCATCCGAAGCCTAAAAATAAAATGGACCGTCAAACTTCATCCAAAGGCAAGAGGAACGAAGAAACAAAAAAGGCCAAACAAAATAAATAAAGCAACTATCGAGAAATGACTCGGATGATTGAAGATTCACTGGCAGCATTTGAAACTTATGACATGCGTCAATAGAGCGTAGCCAAAACACAGAACACCGAGAATGCCTGGAACCCCGAGCAGATCGACTTCCTCGAATGTAGGTCCCTTGTTTGTCCTTCGTGAGAAACAAATTTCCGTTACGGGCAGAAAGGTAAACATACAACGAGCGACCTTAACCTCGCGCACTAAGGCCGCTAGGAACGACCGAAAAGGGCGTTCTCGCTCTTTTTTTTTTTGACGATGTCTCAAAGCAGCTGCTGCCCCACACATGGGGCAGCAGCGGTACCTTCTGAGCAGCGAAACGAAGCATGTAGACAACGGGTCCCAGGGGAAAATGTAGAGAAAGAGAGAGAAAGGAGTGAGTGAGAATTTGGCTGCGCAAAAGGAGGAGGAGAACGACAAAAATTCATTTCGCCGAGACCAAAGATCTTTTAGTTCTGCCGCAGCCACGACCATCATAGCCCTGGCATTCAATTACCCGTTGTTTTTCCAGGGAGATCACCGGAAACCCTCGCGCCGGAACATGCGGTTGATTGAGTGTGCAAGACAAACGTTCGCAAACGGAGGCATTTTACTTCCGCGAGTAGAACGAAATTCACGTTTCAAACGTCCAGGCGGTTGAGGCAATTTATTATTCTCAATGAATATCTAATTATTCTCAGTGAGGGATCATGTTTCCCCGCGGAATCGTTCGGTTAGAAAAGAAGCGTAAATTTACCTACCCTGCAGGAATATCGCTGCCAGAATTCAAACGCCCATCAAAAACAAGTTTAAAAAATAAGATATGTTTCAGCTTTAATTAATTTTTTTTTTTTCCAGAGGAGCGTTTGTTCGGCGCTACCGTTTTCTGTATTCTGATATTGAAGTTGTACTAGCTCACAGTTGCCGTCAAACTTTACATTTGATCATCGGTTATTGAAACGAAAATGTTCCCAGCCGAACTGCATACAAAGCAAGACTCTCCCTGGAAGTTATTTCTCTTCGTATCAAAAGAAGTATAGCGAAAAAAAGTATTTAATTAGACTATACCAAGCCAAGCATATTAATCACCAGCTAATTGTTTCGCGAGCATATTTATTTAGTTTACGTTAATGACACAAACGGCATACGATATGCAGCTTTAGTTTCTCCTTTAAGTTATAAAAGGCAAAAATGTTAAGAAAGAAAGTGCCTGTAACTTTAGAGACCAAACAAGTCGCATCATGGTGCACTGCACAATAGTGTCTAACGCAGTGCTACTAGCAATGCAATCATTCGCTGGGAACTCGCAGTTACGGAGAGCACACGGCGCCACGCTCGCTAGAAAACACTGCCTGGCCGCACACAGTCAATCTTATAAGCTTGCAGTGGGGAGAAGTAGACCCAATTTTTTCTGAACAAGGGTGGAACTTAACGTCGCAATAGACTGCGTAACAGGACGAAAGCATACAAATTTTCAGTCTATAATAATCACTCATCGCGACCGCGAGCCAATGTATGGCCAAATAAACCCACTGTGAACAAAAGGGTCAAAGCGACTGGGTATATACTATACGTGCTCTCCTTATGACCCATAACAGTTTCGCAGTTTCGTTCAGAGAGAGAAAAAAAAAGAAAGGTTAATTATGCCGTATCATACGGCATATATAAACTTTCCATTATTTATCGCACCGCTCAACCTGGCGTTCGTACTTATAGTGAAGCACCAGCCTTCGAATCCGGATATCTGAAAACGCATCTTTTCTGATTTTTTTTTTCGGCACTCTAGTTGCGTCGAAGTTTATCGACAGTCCACATTTTCTCCAGACGGGGTCATCGTTTAACTAAACAAAGCTTACGAGAACCGCACGCGAAGCGTTAGGAGGGACCGAAGTGCACTGCTTTCAAAAGTTATTCTATGACCACCGTGAGCATCGATCTTGTTGGCCTCATGCATTTATTTTGTTGGACCTGTCCCGCCGTTGTTTCAAATGCAGGGTTTCGGTCATGAAGGCTTTGTGACAATATTATTGGAAAGTATGCTGCTCAGTGATATATTTATTTTCTGCAATTAAATTACATTGAAATAAATGCTTTATTACCCCACTACGGGGTATGGGGTGTGGTCATTGGTGAAATGCTGCCACTCTCCCTCCAGACATTTAACGGAGAATCCTGCGCACGCCAACTAATGTATACCAGACAACGACTGAATAGATCCTACGTGCCGTCAAAACATTTCTAGGCAAACAGAAAATTTTGTCAGTACTTAACTGGCTTTCAGTACTTTTTTTTTTTCTTTTTCGTGATTTCCAACAAACATTATGGAGGAGGTAAGGCAAAAAGCCGTGGACACAGCTTGACTGAGCCCCTACCCCTCAATGACAAACAGCAGTAATAGAGGAATGACTAAGAGTAAGTAA
Organism: Amblyomma maculatum; assembly: GCF_055883805.1. Classification (NCBI taxonomy): domain Eukaryota; kingdom Metazoa; phylum Arthropoda; class Arachnida; order Ixodida; family Ixodidae; genus Amblyomma; species Amblyomma maculatum. The sequence goes on from NC_139349.1 coordinate 5,932,494, forward strand.
CAGAGAATAACGAGGAGTAAAAAAAATAAATAAATAAATTAAGTTTTCAAGTGTACATCACTCAAGCATGTGAGGAAAAAAAATAAAAAATAGCTTCATTCTAGAAACAGAGAAGGATAAAAAGGAGCAAAACTACTTTCTGGTCGACTTTTTACAGATGTAAAGAAACATTTTTCTCCACTATTCTGCGGACGCCAAGCGTGAAAAAAAAAAAAAAATCTACATCTAACAGAAATATTTAACTGTTTAATGTACTTTGCAAAGAAAAAGTAACCTTTATTAGTTATTGAAAAACTACCCAGCATAAAAATTTCTACTGAAAATTGATTTCTGCACTCGTCCTCAGTTTGAAAGTCCACGACGTATTACTTGGCTTACGCTAGCATTTTGATCGAGTCATCCTCTCGACAAATGCGTTTGAAGAAAGCGTACGCGCGCACACTATCGCAGCGTGGTGTCGCGCACATCACCCGTTCGAGCAGTGGTTGAAGCGTTGGCGGAGACACAACTCGCACTCTACGAACAGCTACTACTACATTCTGGATGAACGGCAGCAACGTTGCGCGCATATGTTGTAGCTGCATAAGTGAACAAACACTACTGCGAACGATCAGTACGTGAACATGCTACCTGATATCTTGTAAACAGCAGCAACCGTGGCTGCGAAATGGAAGTGGTCGTTGGAAATTGAAGTAGAACGGAACACCCAACTGTGCCATGTGATGCGGAGAAACAGTGAGTACAATAGGATCACCAGCGGCGATGACGTCGAGAGATAGAAAGATTAACATGTAGACCAGCAGAGTCGGAGAAACAACCGGACGGTGGCGGACGGAGAGACAAGATATGTGAGCGCGCTGAAGACGCGGGGACGCGGCAGGCGATCGCTCCGTTCTCCCATCATGCTTTGCGCGGATCTGCCAGGGGATGAACAAAGGCGACAAAAATGTTCGGGAAAAAAACAAAAAGAGGGGGGGGGGGGGGGTTCCTTCTCTATCATAACCCCTTTCGGGGCGCACTCTTATGGCGAGAGGGAGACACCATGGCCGACGATAGATGTGAATGCGCTGCGGAGAAGATAAGTGTCACTAGAAATTGAGTCCCAGATTCAATTCAATTATCCAGAACAGCGGAATAACAATGAATGATGGGCACCAATCGAAATGACAAGCAAAGTTGTGAGGGAAGCAAAACGTGAGCTTCTTCGTTTACGACGAAGTTCTCACCCCCTTCGTTTCATAATCAGACAGGGGCCTGTAGCCGCACTCACACGAATGCGTCAGCGACGGCCATCGATCAGTCAACCGACATCTAACATACAGAGAATGGACTACGGCATCGCCGAGAACGTTAGAAACATGTATTTTGCTTTCTTCACTTTTTTGTGCACAAACAAAGAAAGTGTACTTTCGACTGAATTTATTAAAAAAAGAACGATCAAGCTAGAATAACAGATGGAAGACCGAGAAATGAAGCTGACTCCAAGACAGGCGGGAACATACGTGCAGCCGGCTAAATGAAGCTGCATGGGAGCTGAAACTGGTGAAAATAGCAATTGGAAAAGCTTAGAGTGTTTAGTAACGTATGTTAAGTAAGCATCGGGTGCGGATAAGAATGGCAAACGCGGAAGCACAGTCGCAAAAATCCTAATCTCACTAGGATCGTATTGACATGCAAGTGGCTATGCCGACGCAAGTGCTCTTAAGGTTAATGCAATAGCCGCGGTTAACAGAGTTCGTGCGCGGTGTGCTCCTAAAAAGCTTCCAACTCCTCTAGGAGTATGTATTTAGCCAATGAGGCATCTCCATTGTTGTGAGCACGTGTACAAGTGATTATGCGCTCGAAAAGTGGCCTAAAGCAATACGAGGACACAGGCCATGCCCGAAACAGCATGAGCCGCACCACATACACGTGCCTAAAATTACTGCGTTCTCTCGCTATAAACCTACCCGGTCATCTTCGAACACCTAATACTCTCACTGAAATGCTAGCTCCCCTACAACGATGTTGTTGGAATTGTAGATATCGTACTTGTGGCACATTTCACACAAACAGAGATTAAAATGTCTCCTTTATTAAGTTATGGCTACGGCTAAAACTTTACAAAAAAACCGTATTCAGCTCTGTATGTCCCAGCCACATGAACGAAAACACGCTTCATTCCAGATCATTTTACTGAATGAGAAAGCCAAATGTTAGAATGAGAATCACTCGATTATCCTGCGTTCTCGGATGTGCATCCACAGTTGAAAATACAGTAAATTGTGAGTTTTTTTGCATATACACGCCGACAGCTTTGTCATTAGGACATCGTTTTTTAACATCAGCAAATGAGTTCAAACAAGCCATACAGAAATACAAATATCTGGTTCACCATTTTCCTTACTATCGTCGTCAATGACAACGATCGGAGGGAGAAAGAACTGTGAGAACTATATTATCGCTACCACCTTCCTTTCAGATCGTAACTGTCACCGCAATATTTATACGCTACCAGCCTGGTTCCTGCCAAAAGCGTCCATATCCGCCGAATGCACCCCGACCACGTGGGTGCGCGATAGGTACATTCTCCAGTACACCAACTCTCATTAAGGGTATACGTCTAACTCTCGACCTCATGCTTAGCTAGCAGGACATTTCGCCAAACATACACACACGATCGCAAACAACGACGCCGGTCATGTCATAACCTCCTCCCAGACGAGGCGCTCAAACATTTCACTCACAGACAAAGCTTCGTCTTGACTACAAACGGAGTTCGTAACAGCTCACAAGAAAGGCGCCAGCCAACTGAGAACTGCAATCACGTATGCAGAATTCGGGAATTCGGGACGAAACACACACGAAAGCGGGGGAAGAATTAATATCGTCATTCGTCAACGGCCTGAACTCGAAACAACGGCAAACGACCAACGTCTCTTCAACGCGCGGACCTACGATACAACCCACCCTTTTCCCCCTCCCTCTCACGGCACATAGGCAGCGTGCCCCGAACCCTTCGTCCGCCGCATTAAAACCCGGAAGATTGGCAATTCCCTCAGGCACGCAACGCTGATTTCGCAGTCGTCAGCCCAAAGGCTGCAGTCGTCAGCCCGTGGCCACGGTCACCACGCGCAGATCGCCAGAAGGAGCGCTCGTTTTCGGAAGCGCGGGGTCCCCCGTCGGCCATAATAATGCCAACCAGCACGCTGGACCGCGTTTCTCGGCCGAGTCCTCCACTGAAATCACTGATTAAAGCGTGCGCCTCAGTGGCGAAAATCAACGGGCTGGGAAGAAAAAATAAAAGTAATCTGGCTTCTTTCGCAAGAGAGTTGAAGCGCCAAACTTCCAGAGCAGTCTGTACGAAAGTATAATTTTCTTCTTGCTTCTGCCTAACTATCTGGCATTAAACTGACCTAACTCGAAAACCGGAGAAATAAAAGAAACATTACGTCAAAGTTTTTCTTGTCGCTGAGGTGGTGGAAATATTTGTAAAGCAACAACATAAAATAAATTAATTACCCTGGAACGTGAAAAGAAACCGAAAAGATGCTTTTTCAAAAAGTTCAATACCAAATGAAGTTACGCTGAAGAAAGTTTATATATATATATATATATATATATATATATATATATATATATATATATATATATATATATATATATATATATATATATAGAGAGAGAGAGAGAGAGAGAGAGAGAGAGAGAGAGAACGCTGATGATTATAAATTTCACGACGCAAGGGTATCTTGGGCAAAGAGCACAAAGCAAGAATACTTAAATTTATCACACTCGCCGTGGACGAAAGAAGAAGCTACGTATATACTTACTTAGGAGGCGCTGAAGTATTCTAAAGAGATAATACGATAAAATTGCTGTATGGACATAATAGACAATCACATAGGCTCAGAGCAGTGCTACTCAGTAGAATTACGAAGCAGTGCTGTTTTGTAAGGTTGCTTAGTGAACGTAATCAGCAGTCTTAATTTTAGCTATAAGTTGCTCTACTCTATGGTACGAGCAGGTCACATAAGGCGTCAAAACTACCGTGCAAAGGACAGCGCTTGAATTCCGCTTCACTACGCTCGCTCTTCCTTTCAGAAGCGTCTCCTAAAGCTATTTGGCTGAGGTTGCGACCCTGTACGGCGTCACAACTCACCTGCCGAATCAGCCATGTCACGTGGTCTTGTGACGCCAAAAGCGCTCGAACATGGCACTTTCCAACTACTAGAGCTAGTGCCAACTGGAATACCAAATTTCTTGGTTGGTGGAGAGGTAAATGGCTTCGCAGGAAAACGCATCTGGTCAAGCACTGATTCGTCGGCGGAGTTCATGACGTCACGACACCACGTGACCATTCCGAAAAACTAGATAAATCTTCGACAAACAACACAGCACGCCTTCAACCAATCGGGAATTTTCGTGACTTATAGGATGCGGCGAGCAGTTTCTCGAAATGCGGACTGTAGCATAGTCGCATCAAAAAAAAATATACCCCAGTCAGGGCTGCCACGGCTGTCCGGCAAACTGGCCAGTGAAAACCGTTTGCTGAGTGGAGCTTGCCAAATGCCCTCGTTTAATAGTTTCTAAAGGTTTACAGCATTTTTGCCGGGTAAGTCATTATTATGACTCACACGAATGGAAGTGGAGTGCAGTTATGCTTGCTCTTTTGGCACTGTAGTGCTGTATGGCAAAGTGCAGTGATAATAAAGCGTTTAACACAGAACTTGCAACAACGCATGTAGTCATCATTACCCTATTTACGCAAACCACTGTTTTCCTTGCGATTTCTTCGCTCAGCGAGAGTAACAATGACGACGACTTCAACGTTTTAGTTCCGCCCCCCTTTATTATGCGGGTTTCTTTGGTTCGCGCATTTCTCGCCTCACTTATAAATTTCCTCTCGGTTTCCGCTATTCCAGGACTAAAGTAGTTTATTGACCGAAGCATGCCGGAAACATTATTTCTGGCTACGGCTGAAGATGGACCTTCCTCCAGAGCGCAGGGACCCAGAGCTGAAATTTTGACGAGAAGGTCTTGATAAAAACCACGACGACGCACATGTACATTAGGCTTCAAATCTCGCAGCAGCACTTCAAAAATATTACAAAGTGCCTATAAGCGAAAACAATGAGGCCCCGCAACGTGACACTGCGGGCCACCGTGCAAATATGTGCATTACCGTATTTCAGATTAAAAAATCCACAAAAGGAACCCACGTAATGTGCAACGCCGGCGCATGCTAGAGAACAGACAGTCGAAATTAGTCAGGAGCGTTCCACCACGGCACCTTTTACTGCGGCGTGCGCTTTCGAGACGTCGAGCAGGCCATACCACAGCATGTATCCGTAACGGCAGACTGCCCTGCGCAAACAAGCTCGAGCGTTCCCACTTGCGCATTGTAGAGGGGCAAAAAGTTCATTTCCACTGCGCGGTTCTGTCATTGCGCGATAGAGGTTACCAAAAAAAAAAAAAAAAAAAAAAAAAAAAAAAAAAAAAAAAGCTCGCTTCCCTTGTCGGTAGCGAGAGCGGAAAACAATGGCGCACGGATCGACACCGAAAAGCATGCCTCGGCGGAAACCGATGGAACTGATCATATTCTAATCAACGGCTCAGTGCCCGCAACACAGAATACGGTGCGGGTGCGAAGTCGCGCTGGCGGTATAAGACTGACGTCATGCCGAGTGCTAAAGAGGGGAGGATCGATTCTCGATCAGCGTCTCCCGGAGTAAAACCACTTGCCACGAAGAATGCGCGGTTCAGAAACGAGCCGGCCATGCCGCCGACACCGCTACATAGGCAGCAATAAATATTACATATAAAAAAAAAAAAAAAACGAGGAGACGTATCGAGCTCATTCCGCAAGCATGAGCTCGGCACCACAAGCAGAACGAAGCGTTGTCTCCGGGACAGGCACCGCGCAACGACGCATGAGTGAAAGCTGCTGTGCCTGTCAGGGTAGCAGCCGTGTTGTTAGCCCTACGGCGCCTAAGGCGTACAAACTTAGGGACGAGAGCCTAAAGACAGAAAAAGAGAAAAGAAAGCAAGCAAAACCGGCAAGCGGGACTCTGCCTGCGCTACGTACAATGCGCCTGTCGGTAAGGAATACTTTGCATCTGCTCTTGACAAGTTCATTTAAAACAGCAGGCATTAGTCACTGCGACGAAATGAAGCAGAAACCCCGCGCTTCAATATGCCCAGATGCCGGCGAAGTGAATTTCTCCACATTTCGCATCTACGCACAGAGGCACAATCGTTAAACTAACCCTCGGCAGTGTTTCCCTTTGAGAGGCTCTAAACGAAGAGCGCGTGATAAACAATCTGAGCCTGGTCTATAAACAAAGAAAGGAGTGGTGAAACACAGTTTGCCGCGGCTGATACCTTCGCTCCACGGACAATTCCCCTACCCACACAGAGTAGCATGCCAGCGAAATCTAAACGCCGGCAAAGTACTCTGTTTTTCCCTTAAAGAGTCTCTCTCTCTCTTTGTTAATGAAACTGTGCCAATACTAAACATTATTTAAAAAGTTGGGAAAATTTAATTGCACCGTGGTGCTGATGAAGCGATAACGTCAGTGCGAAGTGCACTCGGCGGTCGCCTTCGTTGCCTGCGGGACATTACGCAGGCACACGCAGTGGTTTCTGGCTGCATTGCAACCTGGAGCGCGAAGCTGTCTGAGCACGTCTACACGCAACCAAAAACACAGTTGCTAACTTCATCAGAGTCGCCCACAACGCTCGGACATGTTACGTCACCAATGCACCTGCCTACTGCGAGCGCACCGCCAAGCCCGGCCATGTCACGTGGTCGGCGACCAATCAGCGTTCGGTCCTATAACCTGCGAACTTGGCCACATAACGTGGGCTCGTGACGTCGCATATACTGCCGAGCAATCAGCGCTCGGCCTTGATGCTTGACAACATGACGTCACCCCCATCTCGACCAAACAGCGTATTTTGTCACTAAACATGCCTCGTTTTTCTTTTTTTTCTTTTTTGTTTTCAATTTCTTTTCCGTGGTGAGGATTCTAAGGCTACCGCTTTAAAGCAAGGTCATACTCCCTCCAATTTTCATCTCCACATGGCGCGTTTGGAAACGTTCTTACGCCACATGAAGGCAAGAAATAACGCCGCTTCCAGAACACCACGGCGATTAGAATAGACTTTTTTCTCGCGTAACACCAAAGGAATGACATGGCGAATACTCAAGAATAGCAAAAGGGCAGCGAAATCGGCGCGATGTGAAATGCGTTGCGCGTAAAACGAGCAGACAGCTGCTACGGGCAGTTTTCTCGAGAACTAGTCACAAATAAAACACGCCAACTGCTACCGCATTCTAAAGGCTATCCTATGAATTCGAGTGGCTGTGCAGGAATTTTTTTTTTTTTCTCGGGAGCGTCATTTATATGTTGACATGTATTTTGTTGCTGTTTTTTTATGTTATACTTTTGTAATATAACCCACTCCCCTCTGTAATGCCCTCGGGCCTTGAGGGTATTGAAATAAATAAATAAATAAATAAATAAATAAATAAATAAATAAATAAATAAATAAATAAATAAATAAATAAATAAATAAATAAATAAATAAATAAATAAATAAAGAATGAGAGTGAAGGTTCAGTGACAATTAGGAAAAAAATGTTCTGACGAATGCATCAAAGGAAATCATCTCAGCTCCTGGTAAACGGCGAACATGCAACCAAAACGCAAACGACTCGAATGTGGTCAGAAAAGCTCAATACTTCGTCACATATGAACAGAGAATAAATTTAGGCTGAAAACATACCCGTAGAAAACGAAAAAAAAGCTTATAAACTCCATAGGAGAGGAGCTTGTATTCACGTCACCCGCAGCACGCGGCTGCCGTTCAGTTTGTGACTAATTAACATGCAAATCAGGAAAAGAAGCGCTACCAAATTAAGAGATTTTTCGGCTATAATCAGCCAAGATAAATGCATTAGAAATATGCAAAAATCATACCCCTCCATGCGGTTCAGCGATAATGCAATTGGGTCAGCGCATTTCTCTCTGTTTTCAGGCAAGAGCATAATTTCTGAGAACGTACCGTTGAGTCTAACCGAGAAGTTCACGTGCTCAAGTCAGCTCAAGCGTAGCTCTCATGACGTCAGCTACCAGTCTCAGCAGATGTTGCGGACAATTTCGACACAGCAATGGACACCGATGTCGACGCATCAGCGCATCATTATTGTGTTGCATTCAACTAGCATCTCACCAACGTGTGTGCGCCTCAATCATTCTCTCAAGTCTTTCACGAGTAACGAGTTCTTTCTCACATCCACGTGTCCGTGGGACACCAACGGGGCGACGTTAGCACGAAGCACTTCCTTCCATTCATATGAGATATGAGAGCAGCAAATTGTCAGCAAGGGGGCGGGTGATCCTGCAGGTCCCAAGGCCTGCCTCCCCGAGATACCTGCCTTCATTTGCTCAAGCGAGATACGACGGCAAATGCTGCCGGCGACGTAGCCCAGTGTGAGATCAGGCTTCGAGCGGTAACCTTATTGGTTGCGGGATCCAAGTCGCTAGGAGTCGGCGAGCGTCTTCGGGCGGCTCAGCGCAACAAACCACGTGGAGATTGCGGAACCTGTGGCGCCAACGCGCTACAACGGTTCCGAACACCGATAACGAAAATGTACCCTCACGAAGCAGCGGCGGCCCGAATCTAATTGCGCTTCCCAAAGAGAGTGCGAACATACTCTGCGAACGGCTGGGGCAAAGCCTGCAACGTGGCAGCATACCAAGCGCACTCGACGATCGCTAGAACAGTAAATGGTATGACAAAAAAAATTAAAAAACGACGTTATGGAAAAACCACATATTCACTTAACATAAGCCACTTCTTTTTCTGTACTTCACTGCCAATATGCCGCTGTCTTTTCCAATGTACCCTAATAAAGATAAAAGAACGAACGTTCTTCTATCGAACGAAGAACGATGGGGCTAGTGTATTCACTAGCCCCATCACAGTTTTCTATGCAACTGGAGCTGTCAAGCTGGTGAAATGCAATCTTTATCAGCCCCCGCGTCGAGCTATACATGTTTCCATGGTGAAGAGAAAGAAAACATTGGCTCATCGGTGGAACTAAACCATGTTCATTGATGATTCACTTATTTGATTCATCAGGCATATTCCGGCTCTTTATCAGATGCAGGTAAGGCTTCCTTCAGCAAGGCTTATCGATGGAAGGGCGCAGGTAGTGCCGCATGCATTTAAGTCAACATTATCTATGTAAGGTAGATTTGAGGCATCAATCGCGAAAGCTTATTAACGACCCAGATCGGAAAAACCGGACAGCAGGTCTAAAAGTTGATGTACAGATAACAAACATTCAAGTGCCTCGGATGGGATCAGTAGTTTGCGACAGGTAGTGAGGCAATGGAAGTGGTAAGGTATGTATACTCAGGACAGGGATCAAATAACTCGAAAAATAAGCTTGGGTTGGAGTGCGTATGGCAGGCATTCTCAGGTCATGGGTGGTCATTTACCCTGAAGAGGAAAGTTTATAGCAGGTGTATATGACCTGTACTCACCTGTGCCTAACGAAACTGGTTGAGCTTAAAGGTGCAGTGAAGATAATTTTGAGGGCGTTTTTGAATTGCGGGAATTCGATATACACGCCCCTACGAATTACTGCTCTATGTGGCAGATTTTATCTTTGAAATCAGATAAAATGTCCTAGCTCCCGCTTTTTCTTTTTTTTTTTAAGTCATCACAGACAGTACAACATGCGGAGTTCGTTCCAAGCAACCGCATGGCGGCTTTCCCATACGTGGAGTGATGGTTGGTTTGTGGGGTTTAACGTCCCAAAGCAACTCAGGCTTATGAGAGACGCCATACGTGGAGTGATCTTGTAAACATAGTGCGCTTGCACCAGGCTTGTTTCCGCGGCATGCTTTATGAACCACGAATGCGTACCAGCTCTATCAAAACATTATTTGCATATTATCGCGAAACACCATTAATTATTACTTTGGGTGTATTCACAGATTAGAGTGAGATTAGAGATCGCGAAGTGATGAGGCTAAGTCTCGCGAAAGCAAACAGTACGGGCGCATTTTTATTCCTGGGGCTTAATTTACGACTACGTTGTCTGCGACTACAGCTATTTATTCATGAAAACCAAGAAAAATATAAACGACAAAACAAAAATTTCCAGAGCGCTCTTTAGCGCACTTTAAGTAGAGAACAACACAGAAAGCTATTGAAAGGAAGAAGGCAGGTTTAACGTTAAAAGAAACGAAGCAAACATAGTGGATCGGTGAAGCAAAGCCCGTCACTAATGTTGAAATCAAGAAGAAATGGCCATAAGTATGTAACTAGAAGAGTGAGTAATTGATAGTGGTTAAGAGTAACTGACTGTGAAGCAAGGGCGACAGAAAGTTAGGTGGGTGGATAAGATTATGTGGATACAGCTGGCATATTAACAGGTTAAATGGAGGGATATGGGGCGATGCTTATGGAGCAATCGCTATAAACATTAATTCACGTGAAATTTTGACCAGTGAAGTAAAAATCTCTCTTACAAGAAGGTTGAAGCAAAGTGAATTTTGACTACCAGCTATGAATGCATGACATAATGAAGCGTAAAAAAATAAAAAAAAACAAAACAAAACAACATTCGCTTTCTCATCGACAGCCCGCAGCAACACCGCGTCCACTCGCTAACCCAATCACCGACGAAGCGTGGCACAAAAGGCTTGCACCCGTTCCAAGAGCTTTCCGGAGGAAGTGACCGCACGGGAACCCGCAAAGAAGGGAGGGGAGAACAAGCATCAAAACGGGAAGAATCCACGTATGGCGTCATCGCGGTGTTCTGCGGTCCGAGAGCCGAATGACCGCCTGGCACAACACAACACTTCTCTCGCTACCCGATCCATTCGCAGGTGAAAGGCTACGCGCGGCCCAGCCGGTAACGCAATTCGCCACACGAAAGCAGCGCGAC